>NC_068454.1:30830435-31135435 GCF_023373465.1 Oncorhynchus keta
CTGTCATTGTGTGTGTCAAACACCATAAACATAAGAATAATGTGATCTGAAAGGTGAGTACCAAATCCTGGTAATGTTATTCTCGTGTATGACGCTCAAGTGTCCCATGCTGCAAAATTGTTTTTTTTATCTCAATGAGAAAAACCTGAGTATATGAAGGATACATGAAAAATGCAATCATGTTCATCCCACACACATTATAATGATAGTAAAATATAAACATGCCATCATGACTTGCATGACTCAGCACGCAGTATAAAAAACAAGACCTCAGTCAGAAAGCATTCAAACCATAGTCATAGTTCAAACTTTATGGGCTATATGACTCCGACATGTCAGTTACCCGTACCCATGTTAAACATCCCAGGATCCTTTGCACAGTCATGCCATGATGACCTATGACACCATCATTGCCACATCTATCCTCTTACCTCAGTGTTGATGGGGACAATTGTTATCCAAGGAGTTAGTGGTGAGATTTTTGAGAGCTCAGTACCATTGGCATAATGCTGTAGCTATCAATGTGCAGCTGCTACTGTCCTCTATGTCCTCCACCATGCCATTTTTTCCAGTGACTAAGCAGAATCATTTGGCTTCTCCCCTGGTGTCGCTCCTGGGTAGTTTTTATCCCTCTACTGTCTGCTAGAATCATATCGATAGCCCCTCCAAATCCCCAACCAAAACAGCAAAATTATCCAATTCTGTTGAAAGAATGGATAATAATGCATTCTATTCTATCCCCAAACCGTATTATACATTCACAAACCATAAAGAGATGGGTTGTTTTTTAATATACGTTTAACCTTGGCCCATAGTGAAGATACTGTAAACACTCCTACTTCACTGAAACACTGGTGCACTGACTTAGTCTGATAAAGGATGCCATAGCTGTCTCCAATGCAGATAAATTACAACAATATAGACTGGGTACAACGTGTTGAGGTAATGAGCTTTCTCAATGAAGACATGTCTGTATCTTAGCCCTATTTCTCCATGAAGGCCAATTTACCTGTCCTGCTTTTATAGACTTGAAAAACTGCAGCGACGTTGCTAACATGGGCTAGACATCATTGACTCAGTCTATCACAGACCAGAGTGCTGAGACTACTGCTTTCAGACGAGAGAGAGATGTGTTGTGAGGTGATGAAAAACTCAGCTGTGCCTGTTAATCAAAGCCCTGTGACTCCCTTCTCCTGTGGGGGATGTCACATACCTCAGCCAGAGTCGCAGGCAGAGCCATAGGATGGAAAGAGGGGTAACAGAAAGGTAGATGCTACTGAGGTAACAATACATGTACAACACTTTTTCTATGAACTTATATACAGTTGCCCATACCAACTTAGGTGAAAGGATATTTTGTATTTTCTCAGGGAAAGCTGTATCACTGTAACATCATCCCCTCCCCCCACTGTACATGTATTTCCACTAGCTGAAAATAGTCCACTGTTGTCATTTTTATTTACAGTGGGGTCCATAATTATTGGCACCCTAGATAAAGCAAAAAAACACTATAAAATATATATTACAAATACTGAGCTATATTGAATGCTCAAAAATATTTAATACAATTGCTCAGAGATAGAGATTTTGTTTAACAAGTAATAAATAAAATATTGGCAGCCCAGTTTTCAGAACTCCAGCAGTCTACTGAGGATAATGACACTGAGCCTTTCTCTAACAGGTTTTTGGCTAAAATGTCCTGGTACTTTGTAAAGTTCATGATGCCATTGACCTTAACAAGAGCCAAAGGACCAGTGGAAGCAAAATAGCCCCATAACATCAAAGATGCACCACCATATTTTACTGCATGTATGAGGTACGTTTCTGCTTTGCTTCCATTTTTTAATGCCAAACCCACCACTGGTGTGCATGGCAAAAAATACCTATTTTTATGTCATCTGACAATAGCACTGCCTGGAGTTTGATAAACGGCATTGGCACTTGGATTGGAAACGGTTCTATGGTCGGATGACATGAAAATAGAGTGGTGGGTTTAACTGGGATACCACATCTGGGATAACTATAGTTTTAACTATGCTTTGTGTAAAGGATAGTTACTTTGGAGGTGACAACAGCTATTTGAATACAGATCCCAAATATGACATCTTTTGAAAACTATTGGAATATAGATCTCAGAAAGCAACTACTTGAAGGAAAGGAGGGGAGCGACTAGGAGAGGGAGACATGCAAGACTTCAGAGACGCAACTTGAAGGGAGGGAAACTGCTGGAAGAATGGAGATGGTTTTACACCACAAACCATAACAGGGTAATGTCATACCAGCTTGACTGGTGCCTGATCTAACCTTTAACTCACAGGCTGAGCTCAATCTAGAAGTATGGTATGAGTAACTTGTCATACGTCTTCTGCAGCATACAGTTATATCAGGAGCTCAGTATCATGCTGAGTTGCTATTTACTTCTTTATGGTGCATATTTATTTAGGGTTGGTGGTGTGACAGCAGGTCAATGGTTTGATTCCCTTTCCTTCAAATCCAAATCCATAATGGTGTTGACCCTGCTCCAGATACCACACTGCCCTGTGGCCAGGGAGACTTAACACAGGACCTTGATCAGAGAGTCTCCTGCATAGAGTCAGTCAGTACAGTCAGTACCCCCACCTGAACTACAGTACCAGTCTCTCCAAGGGCAGTATCAAGCGTCTCAGAGTACTGATCTAGGATCAGGTCCCCCATGTCCATGTTATAATCCTATTCATTCATTATGATCAACAAGGCAAAACTGATCTTAAATCAGCACTCCTGCTCTGAGACACTTGATAAATACAACCCCAGACTCAGAGCCCACTTTCACTCAAGGAACCCCCTGCAACACACTGTCCCCACTGACATCACCCCCAAACCAGCCAATATTCGTGATCACTTTCCATCACCCCCTAGGGGGGCAGGTAGTTGGGGTTTTCTCTTGTTTTCTTTCCCCTCTCTGCCCCTTCTTACCCCTTCCTCATAGCTGTATACAATGTGTATACAAAACATTAAGAACACCTGCTCTTTCTATGACATACACTGACCAGGTTTGATTTGATTTGATTTATTGTCCTCATTTGGATTCCAAGAGTCTTTAAACATGAAAATACAATTTATAATACAATCACATTTTCACATATAACTCACTGTTACAAACAGCAAACATAATACACTGCCATATTGACCAGATAAATAATCTAACAGTATGCAAAGGTAGATTGGTTCCTTCATGTACCATAGTCCTGCATAACCTTCCAATGTATTATATTTAAATGGTTCTAAAGTATTGTTTGAATTTATTTAATGTAAGGTATTTGGTTTGCTCAGATAAATTATTCAATTTCTTTATTCCTCTGAATCTAAATGTTATTTTGCCTATTTCTCTTTTCTGCCTGGATAACACATTGATGGTGGACAATCGATTCCTAGTATTGACTGAATGTCTGTCTCTTACCTACTGAATACTGTTGTTAATGGAGTTTGGCCGTTTTAAATGGTGTGCATCGTAAAATAAAATAAGCATGTTTTTTTATAATTATCTTGTTGATTGATGACCACCTAAGATCAATGTGCATGACTACAACAGAAGAATCATATCTCCACCTTAAAACAATCCTTGCTGCTTTGTTGAATGCTATGATCCCTTATTGATGTCACTTGTTAAATCCACTTCAATCAGTGTAGATGAAGGGGAGGAGATACCGTTGAAGTTGGAAGTTTACATACACCTTAGCCAAATACATTTAAACTCACTTTTTCATAATTCCTGACATTTAATCCTAGTAAAAATTCTCTGTCTTAGGTCAGTTAGGATCACCACTTTATTTTAAGAATGTGAAATGTCAGAGTAATAGTAGATATAATTATTTCTTTCAGCTTTTATTTCTTTCATCACATTCCCAGTGGGTCAGAAGTTTACATACACCATATTAGTATTTGGTAGCAAACGTTTCGGGTAGCCTTCCACAAGCTTCCCAGAATAAGTTGGGTAAATTTTGGCCCATTCCTCCTGACAGAGCTGGTGTAACTGAGTCCGGCCTCCTTGCTCGCGAATGCTTTTTCAATTCTGCCCACACATTTTCAATAGGATTGAGGTCAGGGCTTTGTGATGGCCACTCCAATACCTTGACTTTGTTGTCCTTAAGCAATTTTGCCACAACTTTGGAAGTATGCTTGGGGTCATTATCCATTTGGAAGACCCATTTGCGACCAATCTTCAACTTCCTGACTGATGTCTTGAGATGTTGCTTCAATATATCCACATAATTTTTCTTCCTCTTGATGCCATCTATTTTGTGAAGTGCACCAGTCCCTCCAGCAGCAAAGCACCCCCACAACATGATGCTGCCACCCCCGTGCTTCATGGTTGGAATGGTGTTCTTCGGCTTGCAAGCCTCCCCCTTTTTCCTCCAAACATAACTATGGTCATTATGGCCAAACAGTTCTATTTTTGTTTCATCAGACCAGAGGACATTTCTCCAAAAAGTATGATCTTTGTCCCCATGTACAGTTGCAAACCTTAGCCTGGCCTTTTTATGGCGGTTTTGGAGCAGTGGCTTATTTTCTTGCTGAGCTGCCTTTCAGGTTATGTTGATATAGGACTCGTTTTCATGTGGAAATAGATACTTATGTACCTGTTTCCTCCAGCATCTCCATAATGTCCTTTACTGTTGTTCTGGGATTGATTAGCTGTTTTTCTGGGATTGATTTGCACTTTTCGCACCAAAGTACTTTCATCTCTAGGAGACAGAACGTGCCTCCTTCCTGAGCGGTATGGCGGCTGCGTTGTCCCAAGGTGTTTATACTTGCGTGCTATTGTTTGTACAGATGAACGTGGTACCTTCAGGCGTTTTGAAAATGTTCCCAAGGATGAACCAGACTTGTGGAGCTCTTCACTTTTTCTGAGGTCTTGGCTGATTTCTATAGATTTTTCCATGATGTCAAGCAAAGAGGCACTGAGTTTGAACGTAGGCCTTGAAATACATCCACAGGTACACCTCCAATTGACTCAAATTATGTCAATTAGCCTATCAGAAAGAAGCTTCTAAATTGAAACATTTTACATTTTAGTCATTTCACAGATGCTCTGATCCAAAGCAATTTACAGTAGTGAGTGCATACAGTTTCGTAATGGTCCCCCGTGGGAATCAAAACCACAACCCTGGCTTTGCAAGCTCTACAAACTGAGCCACACGGGACCACATGGATTGTGTATGTGTGCCATTCAGAAGGTGAATGGGCAAGACAAAAAGTGAACTGCCTTTGAACAGGGTATGGTAGTAGGTGCCCGTTCTTTTTTTGTCAAGAACTGCAACACTGCTGGGTTTTTCACGCTCAACAATTTCAACACTTGAAGGACATCCAGCCAACTTGATACAACTCTTGGGAAACATTTGAGTCAACATGGGCCAACATATCCCTGTGGAATGCTTTCGACACCTTGTAGAGTCCATGCCCTGATGAATTAAGGCTGTTCTGAGGGCAAAGGAAGGGGGTGTAAGGTGCAACTCAATATCAGGAAGGTATTTCTAATATTTGGTATACTTAGTGTATATTGCACTCAGATAAATTTACTTAACAGGTGCTATTTTCTTGAGGGATCACTTAGGTATATTTAGATTTTGAAACCTGAGAGCGCCAGCCTCTGATTGGTTGTTTGGACCACATGATAACCACGGTGCTGCTGCAGCTGTGAGCTGTCGCCCATCGTTTCTGTGGAGGGAAGTTGGGGAGGCTCTTTGGCGGCTTGGGAAACAATTAAACTCTAAAGTAAACTGGTAAGCTAAAAGAATCAATAAACTGAACATATTCCTTCCTTTCATCTTACTGCTCCAGCATTGCCATCGTTTGGGACTATTTTGTCTTCTGTACAGTTTTGTCTCCTGCTGCCTTTGGATTGCTTAGAGATAGTTAATGAAGGAACAATCCCAGTTAACGGGCTGTGTCCTCGTTAAAGCAGTCTCGGAGCAGTTGATTTCCAGAGACCAACAGGCCAACAATGGGACACCTTTTTAAAACACACCACGAGTTTGTTGCATTTTCCAAACCTCTCCTGCTTCTGTTTTCAAGTCATTTTTGGTGGAAAAGTACTTTTGTGAATGGAGTGCTAAAAAAGGGTAGTTAGTACAGCCATCCTAAATTTAACCTGCAGCCTCAGAAGGCATTGGAGCTCTGTTAGCTAAACAAAGCCAGCCAATCAGACTGTGGTATCAACTTACAGCTGTCCCAACCCTTCAGTCAGGAGGCGCAGGACTGCTCTAGGGGGGTCTAAGGTGTCAAACTCTCATCAAAGTCTACCGGCCTTCAAAAGGCATTCCAGTACAGCTGTGATCCCACCTTTTAGCTGTACCTGAGCTTTATCTTATCTGGTGTGGAATTGGAGTTGATCACATTGAGAGTGAATGTTAATTCTGACGCTTATTTGTTTACTTGTCTAGGCTTTAGGACAAAACACAAATTGGAATATCAGTTTGGGACCCTAGTGGACAGCAAGTCAGCAGCTTCCTTTACTGTAAGGTTGCTGGAAATACTACAGGAGTCTTTCTTGGGTACGACATGCTCCACTGTTTGGCATCATTGTGTGTGCATGTTATGTGTGAATGACTTTGTTAGAAGGTTCTGTCCATATCCTGTCTTTGACTTTGGTGGTTTGGGTTCACCAGAGACTGCAAGGCAGGTTCTTAAAATATCTCTGTTAATGTTGTCCTTCAGCCTCTGGTAAAGACACATTGCTCTATGGAGGGCACTAGTACTGCTTTTTCCTTCTAAAGAGGACATGTATTGTAACACAGAGTTTTACATTGATGTTGACTGTTACGTTCAAATTATGGATACTAGATGATTGTGAATTGTGCTTGTAAAGTTTCAACCGTATTTTACTGGGAGGTGCATCATTGAGAATTTAAATGCCTGATGATGTTATGTGTTTGAGGTAGAAACCCCTAAAACTGCATCATCATGGATGAGAATGAAGAAATTGAAGAGGAGTTTGAGGAGGAGTTTGAGGAGGATGAGGAGATTTTTGAGGAAGAGGTAAGTAAATATTTTCTTGCGACATCAACACAACACACCGTCATTGTCTTAGGTACTCAGACTCAGTCAATTCAATTCAAATTCATTCAAGGAAAATTAGAATAGGAAGCAGAATTTCAGTTTACCTCCTGAAATGAAATGTAACTGGAACCCCAACCCCATTCCAAACCCACTACATATGTTCTTAGGTCTGAGTTGAGTTATTGAGTTGAGTTAATTTGATTTTTTACAGGGTTTTAGCCAGCCGGCTAATTTTCAACCTCAGTCCCTGGGCAGGTTATTAAAAACAATTACAATATAGACATAGCAACATAGAACAAAAAGCAGCAAGACAAAATTCATAAAAGCAACAAAGTGTTTCCCCACCTCACAAGCTACAGACAACAGACAACATGGAAAGCGGCAACACACAGCTAGGGACCATGTTCACAAATCTGATTGACCTTTAGCCATGTCTGATTGACCTTTAGCATTTTGTGAAAGTGGCCACAGTTCTATGGCCACAGTTCTATGACAGTAGTCAAATCAAATCAAATTTTATTGGTCATATACACGTGGTTAGCAGATGTTATTGCGAGTGTAGCGAAATGCTTGTAAACAAAGTTTCCTAAGGACTAGAAGCGAGACAGCCTCTCTGTCGGCACCATTTCTCTCTTCCCTGGCTCTGGTACTGGTGGGTCTCCAGGTTAACTAGCTAGCTTTACTCAGTCCCTATGACTAGGTAACTTAGTTTTGATACCACTCCAGTAAGTCATTCAGGAGTACAGGTGTCTTTGAGCTGTGAGCAGGGTTAGATCCTGTTTCCAAAGAACACGCATCTTCCTATATGCTAGCTATAGACATGGCCCTGGCTAGCCCTGTACAGTCCAGATAACTGTAGATCAGACCAGGGACCAGCCATCAAAATCAAAACCCCTGCCACTTTCCTCTTTTTTTTGGACATTTTAAAGCCCAGTTATGAACATAAAAAGTAATCACGCCCTTTTGTTTACAAGGACCATCGCACTTAAGCAGTGTGATGTTCAAAATGAGAAAACACCTTTAACTTGGTAGTCGATGTAGAAGTAGTAGAAGTACACTTTACCTGACCAACCACCAACCACTTCAAGGCTCCCAGAGAGATCAACTACTGACAACTATAGGCTTTGATGGCAGGAGCACACTGATGTAATAGGTCTAGTTATTACACAACAGACAGTGTGAAGACATTGCTGTCATTCCTGCAGATACTGTCAATTTGTATTAAGTTACACTGCACTGCAATATGCATGAATGGAAGAGTCCATCATCATTCGTCATCTATAACATTTCTTACACTATTGGTGTAAAATGTATAGTAATGTTGGGATGATGTTCCATTCAGAAGAGTTATGGATTGTTTGGGGAGCTGCTATTTTGTTGGAAGTAACCAACGATTTGTGTTAGATATAAACATGTAGTATCAGTAAGATTATACTGTGCCTTTCTTCAACCATGTGTAATATTGGTGCAAAACCTCTGTCACACAATTAAAACATTTTGAAGCGTTTGGCTTCAGACTGGCAGTTCTGGAGATGTAGTATCACCATCATCTACACAGTCTATTCCAGTGTTGACAGCTCCCCAAGCTCTAACATAGATTTTCATACTGTGTCATTGTATTTCTTTGTGATGGTCCACTCAGAGCGTCCAATGGAAGAGTGAAAGCAGAAGGCTAATAACTGAATCTCTTATTTCCTGGTGAAATAGGGTTAAAGTTAGCCTCGTATTTGTCTAAACTTTGTTGTTGATAACTTATAGGGGAGTCCAAATAATTTCTTCCTAATTGAGGATGTGGAAGATACTTCTGATTTGTCATTGTTACAAATTCAAAACATTTAGGAAAATGAACTACAGTATTTGGAAAGTTATTGTGTGGTTCCCATATAACATATCCACTTTTTCAAAGAGATTTATCTTTAATGCAAAAATGTAAATGCTTTGTAATGCAGAAAAATAATAATACGCTCAACTCAATACACTCTGATTTCACTACTACTTCCATCTCCACTTTGGAGGTCATTTTTAAAGACATGACTTTGATCTTAATAGTAAGATAGCTTCTTTCATCTGATCTACAGGCTGGGGAGAAACGTGCAGCTGTGCATTTTATAGGATATACAGTACTCTACGTTGCGGATAATAACTGGGTGGATTGTACAATCATTCAGGACAACAGTTTTTTGTTGACATTTCAGGGTGGTTATTAAGTGGTTATTAATATGGATTATACTGCACTAAGTATTTCATATGCAGCATTTAACGATTTGAACAAGAGCACTTTCTCAAGATAGTACATTGTTTATTGTTATGCTGCTTTTCCCTCTTAATGTCAATCAAGTTTGAGATCTTTTCAACTTCCAATTTGACAGTATATTTTTCTTCCAGTAAGATAAATATTTATTCTGAGCTCTGATATGTGGCTGTTAAACACTCTCGGGACGGGACAGCACAGGAGATACACATTTAGCAGTTGACATAGTGAGAAGTGCTGCCTGCTGTAAATCACACGGTAGCAGCTCCAGTAGCCGAGCTTGGGTCTGCTAACATCACTCATAGGATGTGCTTAGGAGGTTGATTCATGTAAAGAGAAACCAGCAGGCAACTAGCAGCTAGCTAGAGGAGGAAGGCAAATCTAAGCTCTGTAGGAGCAGAATCTCAGCCTGATTCCAGATCTGTTTGTGATGTCTTGCCAACTCCTGACAAGAAGATTCTACCTGTTCTCTGTCCTCCATTGTTTATTGTCATTTCTAAAACCTGTTGGGGAACAACAACAAAGCGGTGTGGGGTAGTTCATGTACCTGTATGATTCTCCTCCTGTCTTGTAGAGTCAGAAAATGGCTTCTTACAACTGTTGTTTAAAGTGTTTGCGATTTTTTTCCCCCCCCAGCTCTGGTCTATCAGTGTTTCAGTAGAGGCTGTCAGGCATTTGAATCGCAGGCCTATGTTGTGTCGGGACGATAATGATGATGATTCTGACCATTAGTTCGAGGGTTTTCTAGACAGTTCCACCAGTAGGGTTGTTAGATGTGTTCATCGGGCTGTCCCCTATTAATGGTATGGCAATGAGTACCTTCCTGAGTTAGAGAACAATGTCTCACTCTCAACTCACAGAGGCCACTGGTTATAAGTTTGGCTTAGTTAAAGTTAGACACAGGCTATTCAGGGAACATGTGTGAGAATGTTTTTAGTTTAGTAGAGTATGTTTCTCTGATTTAAGCTAATAGTAAGGAGATGTATTAGTATAATCACTAAGGATTAAAACAGTTTTAGCTGTCTTGTTGATATTAGGATTCATAGTGACTATTTACAACAAGGACAATGGACTTGTTAATGGAATAACCAACAAGAATAGCCAGTGAGGTCATGTTTTGCAAATATTCTACTGTTTCCATTGTCCCAGTCAAAACCAGCTAAAGTATTTTAAATTATTGTAAGTAGATTTGAACCCAGGTCTGGACAGAGGGCTCTGTCAGATGCAGGCAGGCAACCAGCACACAGTCAGTCAGGCAGACAGAGCCGTCAGTCAGGCAGTCATTCAGGGCTATTATAGGCTCCTACTCCTCTTTCCCCCTGGAATAGAGGCTTCATTACACTCTTCAGTAATCACAGTATATACCAGGATCCAAAAGGACACCTTCAAGGTCACTGGAGGGATCTGGGATATATGGAACCTTTTATTACATTATAGTGAATGTAGTTATTATATCATTATGCTAATTGTCAAAGACTGTAGCTGAACGTTAGTGCTGAAAGTAGAATATCTGAATTAACTACCACTGGTGACAGTGCAGATGAGTATTAAGTGAGTATAAGAATGAGTATTACTGTTTATCAATGTTGTTTACAGTATAAAAGGCTAACTGAATGTGTCAGAGATCAGGGAATTATTGCACCAGAGCTGGGGGAAAACTCCATCCAATACATTTGTGATATGTCTTCCTTTTGCTTGTAATGGCGATTTTGAAACCAGCGAGTTGTTCCTATATTTATAGTATTTTGAGGAGACGGTGACTTCGACCACCTCTCACCAGACCACAACTCAGGTGGGAGCAGAGGTGAATCAACAGGTAGAAGACAACAGTGAAATAAACAGCACATGCAGCTCATGATGCTTTGGTTGTGCTTGCATGTCATGGGGGTTATTCCACAGATGTAAGCCTAACAAAGGAGAGAAATTCTAGAAAGGATACTGTTTAAAAAGACGATGTGCGTGACCCTGTGGATTATTGAACAAACTACCTTGTTTAACAATTCACAATTTACTCAAGTCGAGGAAGACATTTTTTGGGCCATTCCAAAAGTGAGTTCCCAAACAAAAAGGCGATTGTTTGGGTAATTCACAAATCATGACTTCATGTACATTTTCTCAGGCTAGTGAGTGATTGATGAAATAGCCCTCATATAGGCAGATTTTGCTAAATGATGCATGCAGTCAATTGTGTCTTGTTCACCACTGCTTTTGTCCACTGGCTTGTTCATGGCCAGTCTCTCCTTCCCTTTCCTTCAGTCTCCTTTCCTTTTAATTTCCTTCATTCATTCCCTTTCCCTCAGTCCCTTTCCTTTCCTTCGTTCATTCCCTTTCCCTCAGTCCCTTTCCTTTCTTTCATTCAGTCCCTTTCCCTCAGTCCCTTTCTTTTCCTGTAGCCCTGATAATAAGTCCTATCCTCTGTCCCTACTAGACCTTAACCTAGCCAATACCATATTATCTCCCATCCCATTACCTCCATGTAGAAATACATTGTCATGTAATCATTTCATTTAATGCCTTGATACAGTCAAATACCACAATTAGTAGCTAAGGTGATTTTTTTAATCAGCCATTGCAATGAATTCTTGCAGGTAAGTGAACTTGGTTGCAGAGTAGCATGAAGTAGACTAAGTCATTGTTGCTTTCACACACGTGTCCCTTTTGTAAGAGACTTATGATAGTCAAAATGTCATTAACTTGTTTACCCATTTATTTATATTACACCTAGTATAATACTAATATTCTGTCATTGTTACAGTAGCATTGATTCTGTCTTGTTTCTGGTTTCTCTGTATTGTCTCACAAGCCTCTTTGTTGTAAATGGATGTGTACCTCTGGCCTGGTTTCCTCTCATAAAGGAACAACAGTCATAGTTTGACACATGACTAACAGCCTTACCTCTGTTCCCCAGTCTGGCGTTCCGGTGAGAAGAGTCGTCAGGAAGAAGGCTAAGGTGGACACCTCCAAGTTCATGACTCCTTACCTGGCCCACAGCCAGAAGATGCTGGACTTGTTCTCCTACGTAAGCAAGCCCATTACAACCAGGTCATGTTCATTAGGTACATCGTAGCAAAACGTTTTAAAAAGTCTAGGTAGTCCCTTTTCTGTTTCCTTCAGTATTCTTCCATATATTGCCTAATGAAGAGAACCCAAGTCAATGCTTTTTTCATGCCCCCCTTTTGGATCATGATTATGAAGTTACATTGTTCCGATGTGTCCCTAACAGAACAAGTATCGTCATGCCTATGACAAGGCTAAGGGGAAACCCTATGACATCTCGGCTGACACCCCTGAGATGGTCCGGATCAAGAAGGCTCAGGAGCAGCTGTCTGAGGTATGGAGGCCTCGGTTCTATTCTGTCCGCTTTTCTGATAGATATCATATATCACAGTCTCAGTCAATGTTGCACTGTCACTAATAATAATATCAAAATAAAACTTTGGTCAAATCTACACTTGACTCATTGCCCCTACCAGGTGAAATACCGGATGGAGGGCAATAAGGTGAAGTGTACCAGTCTGTACGATGGGGAGGCCAGAGAGATCGCCCATGTCAAGCATGTCTCGGAGTTGATCAGCAAGGTTCTGTACAGGGCCAAGTGGGATGAGACTAAGGACAGGTACTTGCTGCCCCCTGATGCCCCTGAGCTTGTCCTGGCTGTGAAGAATGCTGCCAACTACAGCAAGGTAACTTCATACTCAGCCTTCACTGTAGTGGTGCTGTTACAACACTTGTCCCAGGCTAATTTATTGAGTCGTAGGAGATAATAATAATATTTTGTACGTAGATTACTCAATTCAGATGAATCAAGAATGATCTAAGTAATTCATCTTTATTCCAAAAAAGGTAGATTGCTTTTCTATATTTGAGCCGATGCAACTTCTCCTTTTGTTTTTCTTTGTGATCAGAAACTGTACACAGAGGCCTGGGATGAGGACAAGACCATGTGCTATCCCTACAGTGACTCTCCTGAGCTGCGCAGGGTGGCAAAGGCACAGGAGGTCCTCAGTGATGTGAGTACTGCAACTACCTGTTGGTATTCTAACCTACACTTAAATACACGTTTCCTTGTGATTACAGCAAGTTGATATCAATGTTATTCGGTCGGTTTTATAGTACTGTTTTAAAGTTACTGTAAGTTGTATTTGAACAGCATTCATTTTTTACACTTGAGTGATTGTTATAACTGGTTGTTCTATGATTTAAATGTTGTAAGTCATAAATATCCTTCTCAACAACACTTCCTAGAATGCAGTGTCTGCGTCAGTCAGTCAGCTGAACCACGTCCACGAGTGTGGTGGTTCACTTTGTAATTCACTTGGAACAATTCATTGCTCACATCACATTAGGACAGTAAGGTGTCCAACATCAATCAGACTTCAGGAAAACACAGTTTACCCCCTTCATTTAAAAACTCTATTTTTGCTCCCTGAGCTTTTTGCTTTCTGCTGACTCAGATGTTCCATATGGAACCATTTCCTCTGAGCAGCTATTTCTACATGTAGGATGCAATTAAAATGGTCACTGCTGTCGCTCTTTAAAAAAAAGTGAACTTCAGATTTCCGCTGTTCAAATGTATTGGCTTATCCAGTTAGATATCATCAAGCAGAGCATTACCACGTGTAGCTAACAGGCATCACATGTTGTGTCAAAGGTCAACTATTGATTAGAGATACATCTCGTCATGGCCTGGGGTGGCCTAGCGGTCACTGCTGCTGCCTTCAGAGCGAATAAGCTGGTGTTAATATGGGTTTGAATCCAGCACACACCCTTCTAACACACTGTTCTCCTTACTTTCCTGTCTCCCTTCTGTGTCTCTTCTGTTCCTCTCACCATTCTGTTCTGCTCCATTCTGCAGATCTTGTACAAGAAGGGTCATGCTGAACGCACGGCGAAGTACACCTCTCTGGCTGTCTCTAATGATATGGAGTTGGCCAAGAAACATTTTGAACAGCGCAGTGACGTAAGTGGTGTGACATAGACACAGACACACACTGATTAATTGACAATGGCTTCTCATCATTCTTGACAGCATTGTAATGTAGACATTTGAGAGAATCATTATCATAGCCCTCAGCTGTAGAGTCCTGACAGTGAGGACAAGGTGGACCAGTGGGTGTTGTCAGTCACTGCCTGACATGGGTGAGGTCCCCAGCCCTGCTGTCCTTGTCCCTGGGAGATAGAGGGGGATGACTGCCACCTGCTCCATGATATTATTGGAAGGCAGCAGCCCTGTTCTGGCAGACAGACGTGGCGCAACGACAATAGCCTGAGATTATTTTAAATCCCCGCCGCTCCCAACATGTTTTATACACCCCCTGTAGCTGCAGAGGCCCAAACAAGTTTAGTGTCCATCTATAATGTTCATATCATTCTGTTTTGAATGACTTTTAAGGCAACATTTTGACAGATAATATTTTAAGTGTTTCTTGATTGTGTCATGCCTCTATTTTTCCATTGTAGTTCAGTAGCTTATTTTAAATGACCCCAAAGTCTGACTTTTCCTTGCTTTTCTCATGCAGCTCAAGTACCATGAGGACTACAACAAGAACGTCAAGGGCCACTGGTGCGAGACGCCCTACATTGATGTGGCTGTTGCTAGGGTGGCTATGGACAACATCAGCAATGTAAGACCCCACTATTGTATAGCATATTAATAGTTATTGGCATAAATTACATTACAGTATGCCTTCATCAAGTCATAACTCGTCATATCAATATTTATCTTTTCTCATTTCAGAAAAAGTACACGGCTGCATATGAGGACATAAAAGACCAAATCAATTTTATGCAAACTGAGACGCCAGAATACAAACAGAACAAGAAGGCTGGTCACGCTGCCAGCTCAGTGAGTCTATAGCCCTCAAAGAGAGGGACATAAAGGAGGACACACAAGCACACACAACACACACATACACACACCAACCAACCAGCTAACCAACCAACCAGCTGTCTTCTGCTTCTCTCAGAGAAAATAAGCAGGGAAGTGGGAGCTGGCTGAGTATATTTTTATAGATCCATCTCATGCGGCAGCAAGCAGAGAGACACACGACACTGGTTTGACCTCGAGCTCTAAACAGAGCGTGAGTCAACACCGTGACTCTTTTGTCACGCAGACATCAAGATGTGCCCACACATGTTCTGTACCCAGAGTCAGAACACTTGATAAAGAATAAATCACTGGCAAACAGTAGTTTAAATACATTTAGGCTAAAACGTAGGTGGTAACAAAACTGTAGCTTTTTTTTGTAGTTTTGAGAAGGAGTCATTGCCTATAAGCATTTTTCAATCAAATTTAAACACTTCAATCCAAAATCTGCTATGATGATGAGTAATTGTATTAACCTTGCCATGAATCACTGTATCACAGCAAACCATATGTATAATGTTTTGACTTGTACCCATGCTTCTCTCCTCAGATCAAATACAAGAAGGACTATGAGAAGAGCAAAGCGGTGGCTGACTACAATGTTCTCCCAGCCTCTGACAACCCTCTGCTCAGGCAGCTGAGATACGCTGGCACCATTTTGAGTGACGTAAGTGTCTAAGTCGGGGAGACTGAACCATTGGTCCAAACAGGTGTCATACTGAAATAGACAGAAGTTACAGGAAGCTAAACAATCACATCTCTTCTATGAGAGGCAGTCATTAGTTACAGAAAACCATTCAGTATCCCATCCCATGTTCTGGCAGACAGCAACAGTTATCTTTCATCTCCGTTCTCAAAAGTCACTACTCGTGTTTCAAATGAACTTGTATAGTTTTTACTAGTACATTTTTATCTAGAGAGTTGGCAGTTTGCTAGTTGGACAGTTTGATAGTTGGCTGCTGACAGGGTAGAAGTTATCACAGCAGATTCCTGCTAGTTAAATCATGACAGTAAGTAAGGGTGCACCCCCCCTCTTACACTTATACTGTAGTTAACCCACTGAAGGTGTAACATGACCTAAGCACTACTTTGATGAGTCTAGTTAGTTACTAGTCATTCACTGTCAACTTGTTAATAATTAGTGTAGCCATTCATAGAGCCTTATATTTGGGAATAAGATGGATAAACTTTTACTCATTTTGCCGAATTTCATCAATTGAAACCAAGTGCTAACTTTGATATGTATTTGAGACATATAACTACTTTTGGTTGCCATTATTTTCTGCTCATCATTTCTTCTCTGGTCACTCCTTTTGCAGAAAGTGTACAAGGCCAGCTATGAGAAATCGAGGGGGTCGAGTATTAACTACTGTGACACGCCCAAATTCAAGATGGACTCTGTTGGACAAAAGTTCAGTGACGTGAGTATTCCCTTTATAGTCTTCACTGACGATGTTAATGTTTTGTTTTTTAAATTGTTCAACAAATCATTGAACAGCACATTTTACATTTACATTTGACATGTTAGTCATTTAGCAGACACTCTTATCCAGAGTGACTTACAGTTAGTGCATTCATCTTAAGATAGCTAGGTGAGACAACCACACAACGCAGTCATAGTAAGTACATTTCTGCTCGATAAAGTAGCTATCAGCAAAGTCAGTGCTATTAAGAAAAGACAAGTGCGAGTGTTAGTTCAAGAAAGACATTTTACAAATGGCAGCAACGATCATTTAAAGTGGATCTCCTTTATTGTATGTAAGTGGCGAATGGATCTTACATGGATCCATCTTTACTCCCTCTATCTCCCCTCACAGGTACATTATAAAGACAAGTATAAGAATGAGGTGAAGGGACACTATATTGGCAGCTATGAGGACATCTACATGCTTCACTGCAAGAAAGTGGAGGAGATAAAGAGCGAGGTAAGTCATGTTGCATTGTTTTTATTTTGTTCTCTCCTCTGAGGCTTTGTTAAGAGTAAGACATTGGTTGTCTCTCAAATGCCTCCTTACTCCTTATATAGGGCACTAGTTTGATCCAGGGTCCAGTGTACTACAGGCAACTTCACTCTCAGTGATTAGAAAGGAATCATCTGTTCTTCTGTCTTTTCAGCAAAATTACAAAGCAGATTATGAGGACATCAAGACGAGATGTTTCTATCCTCAAACCATGACGCCAGAATATGAGGCTTATAAGAAAGTTGCACAGTGTAAAGATGTAAGTATGCCTCTTGAAGAATTATTACAAATTATAACCAGTCATTTGCACTATGATTAGTGATTGAAGATTGACATTAGATTGACATAATTCTTTCTTTTTTATTCTTGATATTGATATGTATAATTTACTTTTTGATATAATTTAATTTACTTTTTTGCAGAAAGTTTACCGGCAACATCCGGACACAGTGAAATTTACGCAAGTGACAGATTCGCCTGTTCAAGTGCAATCTGCCATCAACGCCAAACAGCTGAGTGATGTATGTATTCAACTTTTGCGACAGACCTTATATGAGTGTTAAGTTCAATTTTAAATAGTTACAGTATGAAATTACAATTACGTATATCTGTCTCCCTTACAAAATAGGTATTATGACCTCAATGGAACAACCTGTTAAAAAATATATGATTTAGAATTTTGTTAGAATTTTGGAACATATACCAGAAAATAGACTTCAAGGTTGAGCCGTTGCCATGACATTAAAGATTCCTGAAGGCTGTTGCCTGAAAATATGCTCATTCATCCACTTAGCACATAGCTCAGCTGTCTTCCTGTGGACGCCATGGAAACCAGAGAGAGTTATCTCTCTCTCTCTGTAGTATTAATAGCAACATGCATTCAGTCTGCTGAAAATAACCCTAGTCTCAAATGAGAGGAGGGGGGCTGACAGTTATGAGAGACTACTCTGAAAAGGAGAGGCCTCTCACTCCTTTGAGACAGGCAGCACTGCCCTCTAGTGGTGTGGAATGACCCATGTAGTACTCATCTTCTCCACAATATAGCTCTCCTCTGATTTACATAGTGCCAACCATACATTTTCCTGTACCTGACTACTGTACTTTCATGAGGTTCTTTCTGTCTTTTCCAGCTCAACTACCACGCGGCGTATGAGTTGGATAAGTTTAAGTGTGCCCTGCCTCCAGACTATCCATTCTTCATCCAGTCCAAAGTTAATGCATTTAACCTTAGTGATGTAAGCCAAATTCTGTTGATGATACTGTAGATAATGTTTTAAAAATACAGTTGTAAATCGAATCCAGTTATAATTTCATTTGTTATAATATGATTTGAAAATAATATGCTAGTATTGACATCATTTCACAATCATTGTAGTTGGTTATCGTTGACCTCATTGGATAAACCCTCCTGATTTTTACTTGCATGATACTGATATCTTCAATGTATTTGCAACTCTGTGCAGAATTGTTACAAGTATGATTGGGAGAAAGCAAAAGCCAAGCAGTTCGAGTTTAAGGGTGATGCTATCTCAATCCTTGCAGCCCGCGCCCACACAAATATAGCCAGTGATGTGAGTATGCATGCACTGACATAAACATCTACACATACATGTAATATTAGTATTCATATTGATAATGCTGACAGTTTCCTTTGGTGTACTTTGTTGTATAGGCCTTGACCTAACTTTTGCTCTTTGCCCTCAGGTTAAATACAAGAAGGATTTTGAGAAGAACAAGGGAAAGATGGTGGGAGCCCTCAGCATCCATGACGACCCCAAGATGCTACACTCCATGCACGTGGCCAAAATACAGAGTGATGTAAGTCATTTTCCTGCCCAGGGAATCAAGATTAGACAAAAAATGTGTCGGCTAGCTTAATCTGGCACATTTGAAATGTTGGTTGATGTGCAATGTCTTTGACAAATAAACCTAATAAAGTAAATTCAATTCCACTTAGTTTTGGTATGAAACAGAAATATGAGGATAGTGGCTGTCAGTGTGACAGGGGTATAAGGGCTTACTGTGACCCGTCTCAACTTTATATTAAATAAACACTTTTTTATCATAGAGAGTATGTGATGCCTCACCTTCTAATTCTCTCAAACTCTCTCCACAGCGTGAGTACAAGAAGGACTACGAGAAGACAAAGACCAAGTACATCACCACGCTGGACATGATGTCTAACACCCTGGCCAAGAAGTCCCAGGGTATCGCCAGCATGGCCGGCTACAGGACCATCCACAACCGCTACTTCCTGCCCTACGACGCCATGTCCCTGGACCGGGCCAAGAATGCCAACATCATCCAGAGTGACGTAAGAACACCATCAACCAGATTGATAGATTGATCGATAGATAGATTGATTAATTAATCTGGCTGATTGATCTAATTGATTGACTGATTGATTTGGTTTGCTTTCATCCTATTAAAGGTCTGGGGAAATTTCAAAAACGGTAGAAGTATAATGAAAGTATTACTCCCACTTGGTTATTTTCCCTCACGACAGAATGAATACCATTCAGACTACAACAACTTCACCAAGGGATCTGGTTGGGTCACCTTCGGCTCCATGGAAGTGGAGAAGGCCAAGAAAGCCGGAGAGATCCTCAATGAGGTAGCTACTACAACATGATCTAGTTCAAGGTTTAAGTTTATTTGCCATAATGTAGTTAATACTCAGGAAACCATACCATAACTCTCACAATAAAAACAGTATAAATTGTAAAATATGTTTTGTTATGTTTGGTCTTTTCTTGCTTTGACAATACAGAAACACAACAAGATCTGCTTTGACAATACAGAAACACAACAAGATCTGCTTTGACCAATTTGTTCCATTTTGTCCTCCACTTTCTCCACAGAGAAAGTACCGTCAGCACCCAGACACCGTCCCGTTCACCTCCATCGCTGACCACCCAGTCATGATGCAGGCCCAGGTCAACCAGCTAATGAGGAGTGATGTGAGTATTATTATAGTAACATTATTGGATGATAGAATCGTGTTATTCAGATCATTTAGACATCATGGGGCGGTTTCCCTGTGTCGAGAAAACTGTTTACTTCATAGAGGTGACATATTCAACTTAGTACAAATGTGATTACATTTTTTTATTTTTATAAAGATGAAACAATCAGTAATTCATTTATTTGGATGGAACACCTATTTTATATCTATAAATTTCTCAATGCAATTTGTATTCTTCTTCCCCTGCAGCTTCACTACAAGAAGGGTCTTGAGGAGATCCACCAGAAGTACTCGCTGCCCCATAATGACCCCCAGTTCCTTCAGGCCAAATGCAACGCCTACAACATCAGCAAGGTACTGTTGACTAAGACTAATTAGTTATGCCTCATATTCATATTTAATTTCATGAATTATCAAATGTTTTATCATATTATCACTGCCTGCCCGTTCTATAAAGAGCACACTACTCTGAACTGTGTAGACATCTTTCCTCCACATTCAAACGTGGCCTCTTGGGTGTGCACTGCATGCCTATACTGTGTTGTATTAGTGTCTCGTGGAAATAGTGTCCTTATTTAGCGTATTGCTTTCTTTCAGAACTACTACAAGCAAAGCTGGGAGGAAACCATTGCAAAAGGCTACGACATGAGGCCAGATGCTATCTCTGTCATCCATGCTAAGCATGGCAGACATATTGCCAGTGATGTAAGTATGCAATAAATCACCAGGACAACATGAAAAGATGTACAAGATGTAGTCAACAACAATGTTCCTACTTTGAATAGTGTCAGATTATCTGATGATTTTTTACTTGTTCCTTTCAGATCCAGTACAAGAAAGACCATGTGAAGGGAAGAGGCAAACAAGTGGGCTGCCGTAACCTTCAGGATGACCCCTTACTGGTGCACTACATGCAGGTGGCCAAGATGCAGAGTGAGAGGAACTACAAGAAGGACTACCACAAGTCCAAGCTGAAGTACTGCTCCCCAGTTGACATGATGAGTGTTGCACATGCTAAGCAAGCCTCTGCAGCACAAACCCATATTGGCTACAGGAAGATCCAACACCATTACAGTCTTCTCCCTGACTCCATGAACTTTGAGCTGGCTCGCACCATGAACACCAACGCCAGTGATGTGAGTACTCTGACTCCTACCCAGGGATAGAACAAAATAATTGGTTCGACTCCAGGCTGTATCACAACCTGCTGTGATTGGGAGTCCCATAGGCGGCGCACAATTGACCCAGCGTCGACCAGGTTAGGGTTTGGCCGGGGCAGGCTGTCATTGTAAATAAGAATTAGTTCTTAACTGACTTGCCTAGTTAAATAAAGGTTAAATTTAAAAAATGCAAACATTTCACTGGACTGGTGGCTAGTTTGGCACATTTTCTACTTCTAGGCTGGTTGGAAAAGTACTAGCCACCGGCCTTTAGAAACTCTAGCTTTAACTTGTAAGTTGTAATGCTGCATTTTAGATTTTTATTGTAGTGGCTTTTTGCAGCATTTCTCACATTGTCTCCTCTCCTTGCCGGATGCAGGTGAACTACAAAGCGGACTGGGAGAACTATGTGAAGGGAACTGGCTGGATCCCTATCGGATCCATTCCAGTGGAGCTAGCCAAGCAGGCCGGCGCCGCTCTGGATGAGCACAAGTACAGGCAGCACCCTGAAAACTTTAAATTCACCAGCAAGATGGACGGCATGAATATGGAGCTGTGCAAGCAGAACCAAAAGATTATGAATGTTGTGAGTAGTATTTACTTACTAGGAAGGCCAAAAATCTAATCCATGGTTGTCCATTGAATTGAATTTCTCTATTGAATACATTTGGTTGAAATACACTTTGTATTAAATACATTTTGTTGCATGGAATTTAATTGAACTGAACAGAAGTATTGATTTAAATCTATTGTTGTTATGATGTGTTTTTTTTGCAGCATGACTATAAAGCCAGTGGAGAGAAGTTCCTGCACACCTACAATCTCCCTGCAGATGCACCAGAGTTTATGCAAGCCAAATACAACGCTGTCAACATCAGCACGGTTGGTTACATGTTGATCACTGTCCATACTATTATATACCTTTGCTATCATACACAATCAATACACATACATATCCATGCATTCATTTAAATGTGCCTTTATCTATACTGTATAGTTGGTTATATGTTGACTGATTACAGTCCTATTTTACACACACACACACACACACACACACACACACACACACACACACACACACACACACACACACACACACACACACACACACACACACACACACACACACACACACATACATATATATTACCATGATGCATTCATTGAAATGTGTCTGTAAGTAATGTGTTTATTTCTCGTTCTCCTCATCACAGAACTATTACACATACGCTCACCGTCAAGACATTCTCAAAGGACACCAGATGAAGGCAGATGCCATCCCCATCCTCGCTGCCAGGGCCTGCACTAATATTGCCAGCAATGTATGTATTAATTGGAAGAAATTCTAAATCTGTATTTTGGTTTATTGATTAACCATAGTTGACCATAATCATGACATGCTATTCATGGTATTTACATTCATCATTGTATTTCCTGTACAGTACAAGTACAAGCTGGCGTACGAGAAGGGAAGAGGCAAACAAGTGGGCTGCCGTAATCTTCAGGATGACCCCTTGCTGGTGCACTACATGCAGGTGGCCAAGATGCAGAGTGAGAGGAACTACAAGAAGGACTACCACAAGTCCAAGCTGAAGTACTGCTCCCCAGTTGACATGATGAGTGTTACACATGCTAAGCAAGCCTCCGCAGCACAAACCTATGCTGGCTACAGGAAGAGCCTCCACAACTACACTCTTCTCCCTGAGGCTATGCCTGTTCAGCTGGCTCGTACCATGATGGAGATCCAGAGCGACGTGAGTTCATTTCAATATCCTTGCCATTCAATACCATAATGATGGTATGAAACCAGGCTTGACTGAGTAAGTGTACTATCGACCTGTGTGCATAAGCAGTAACTACTATCGATCCGGTGGGCATCAACACTAACCGCATCCATTGCTGACAATAGTAGTAGTTATTTTTGTGAACAATAGTGTATTTTGAGTGAGAGGAACCTGTCTGATACCTGTCCTGATACCTGCCCTGTCCTGATACCTGCCCTGGTACCTGTCCTGATACCTGCCCTATTCTGATATCTGTCCTGATACCTTCCCTGATAACTGTCCTGATATCTGGCCTAATACCAGTCATGTCCTGATACCTGTCCTGATACCTGACCTGATACCTGTCCTGATACCTGACCTGATACCTGCCCTGTCCTGATACCTGTTTTGATACCTTTACTGATACCTGTCCTGTCTTGATACCTGTCCTGATACCTGTCCTGTTCTGATACATGTTGTGATACCTGTCCTGCCCTGATACCTATCCTGGCTGCATACTTGGCCTAATAATTGTCCTGATACCTTCCCTGATACCTGTCCTGTCCTGATATCTGACCTGTTCTGATTCCTGTCCTGATACCTGTCCTGATTCCTGTCCAGATTCCTGTCCAGATACCTGCCTTGATAACTGTCCTGATACGTTCCCTGATACCTGTCCTGCCCTGATAGCTGTTCTGTCCTGTCCCGATACCTGTCCTGATACCTGCCCCGATACCTGTCTTGATACCTGTCATGATACCTGCCCTGATACCTGTCCTGATACCTGTCTTTATACATGTCCTGATACCTGTCTTTGTACATGTCCTGATACCTGTTATAAAACCTGTTTTAATACCTTTACTGATACCTGTCCTGATAGCTGTCCTGTCCTGATACCTGTCCTAATACCTGTTGTGATACCTAATGTGTTTCGCTGTGTGTCTCCACAGAACACCTATAAGTCTGACTACAACAACGTGTACAGGGGTTCTGGCTGGATTCCTATTGGCTCTATGGATGTGGAGTTGGCTAAGACAGCCAAGGCAGCCCTAGATGAGCATGGCTACCGTGTGCACCCCAGCACCCTGAAGTTCACCAGTCTGACTGACCAGATGAACATGGCCCTTGCCATGACCAACACCAAGTTACTTGATGACGTAAGAACTTAAAGTAACTTTGATTATCGTTTATTGTTTTTTAGGATCTATTTTAGCCCACCAAGGCTAATCTTTCAGAAGTCATACATTTATTGAGTTTACATACAAGATATGAGGAAATGAATGGTTTTCATGTTTTTATTCCATGTATTTTATTCCCTACTATGGATGTTGCTTGTCATTACCTTGTTATTTCTCTCTGTTCAGGCTTCATACAGAGCGTCTGGCGAGAAGTTCAAGCACACGTACAACCTGCCTGCAGACAGCCCTCAGTTCCTCCAGGCCAAATACAACGCCCAGACCCTGAGTGAGGTCAGTACACACCCACAAACACACACAGACTCAATTTCTCTGACATTTTAAAGATGTGCAAGTATTGCCTATAGACAGGGGATGTTTGACTGGTTTCTTTGATTTCTCATAGTCTCACTACAAGCACAAGTGGGTGGAAGATATCGCCAAAGGCTACGACATGAGGCCAGATGCTATCTCTGTCATCCATGCTAAGCATGGCAGACATATTGCCAGTGATGTAAGTATGCAATAAATCACCAGGACAACATGAAAAGCTGTACAAGATGTAGTCAACAACAATGTTCCTACTTTGAATAGTGTCAGATTATCTGATGATTTTTTACTTGTTCCTTTCAGATCCAGTACAAGAAAGACCATGTGAAGGGAAGAGGCAAACAAGTGGGCTGCCGTAACCTTCAGGATGACCCCTTACTGGTGCACTACATGCAGGTGGCCAAGATGCAGAGTGAGAGGAACTACAAGAAGGACTACCACAAGTCCAAGCTGAAGTACTGCTCCCCAGTTGACATGATGAGTGTTGCACATGCTAAGCAAGCCTCTGCAGCACAAACCCATGTTGGCTACAGGAAGATCCAACACCATTACAGTCTTCTCCCTGACTCCATGAACTTTGTGTTGGCTCGCACCGTGAATGCCAGTTGCAGTGATGTGAGTACTTGTTTATGCGACTTCAGCCTAGTACTAGGGGTGTACGTTTTCTGTTAAAAAGCTTTCGGGTGTCAAATACTTAATTTATTTGCCTTTGTTTCATTCTCCAGTACGAGTACAAGTCTGACTGGAACAACTATGTGAGAGGAACGGGATGGATTCCTGTTGGCTCGCTGCCGGTGGAGCTTGCAAAGGTTGGCGCGGACATCCAGAGTGAACATAAGTACCGTACACACCCTTCCAAATTCCAGTTCAAGAAGCTGATGGACTCCATGGACATGGTCCTGGCCACTGACAACAACAAGATCATGAACAAGGTAAACTATAAACTGTAACACCATATTGGAAATTAAAAACAGATTGTTTAAAATGTGATGTTATCTCGTTTGTCCTAATGTTATTCTTTATCTGTGTTTGTGTCAATTACTTTGCAGCAAGAATACACCAAACAATGGCACAAGGACAAGCTCACAGTCCATGTGATGCCAGATGCCCCTGAGATTGTCCTGGCCAAGGCTAATGCTATCAACATGAGTCAGGTATGATCATCCCGTCTCATCTTCCAATGTCACTACTAGTTACTGTCATTTTAATCATAATCTATAGAATCAAAACTACTTTGGGGCTCTGTTTCTAAGCTGTGTCTATATACCTTTTCAGAAACTCTACAAATCCGGTCTGGAGGACATGTATAGAAGCGGCTACGATCTCAAACCTGATGCCATTGCCATTCTGGCTGCCAAGAAAGGCACTACCATTGCCAGTGACGTAAGTGTAAAATAATTTCATTTCTGTTTGCTTGCTGCATAGATCCTGTTTTCTGTCACTTTTATCAGCTATCAACTGTGTAGAGAATTAATGTGATCAGATGCCGCTTCTGTAATTGACTAAACACCTGTATATTTTTTACAGTACAAGTACAAGCTGGCGTACGAGAAGGGAAGAGGCAAACAAGTGGGCTGCCGTAATCTTCAGGATGACCCCTTGCTGGTGCACTACATGCAGGTGGCCAAGATGCAGAGTGAGAGGAACTACAAGAAGGACTACCACAAGTCCAAGCTGAAGTACTGCTCCCCAGTTGACATGATGAGTGTTGCACATGCTAAGCAAGCCTCTGCAGTGCAAACCTATACTGGCTACAGGAAAGTCCAACACCACTACACTCTTCTCCCTGACTCCATGAACCTTGAGCTGGCTCGCACCATGAATGCCAGTTGCAGTGATGTGAGTTCAGCAGTTACATAGTAACATAGCACCAACTAAACATAGTAAACATTGCTGATCAATTATACATCCTTACCACTCATATTATTGTTTTACTAATCACCCGTTTCTCAACTCTAATGCCTTTCACCAGTACGAGTACAAGTCTGACTGGAACAACTATGTGAGAGGAACGGGATGGATTCCTGTTGGCTCGCTGCCGGTGGAGCTTGCAAAGGTTGGCGCGGACATCCAGAGTGAACATAAGTACCGTACACACCCTTCCAAATTCCAGTTCAAGAAGCTGATGGACTCCATGGACATGGTCCTGGCCACTGACAACAACAAGATCATGAACAAGGTATGCTCAGACCAGACGTGTACATTTGTGAAAAATAAAGCTGTTATCACAGTTTATTTCTAATGTGTCTCATAATGAGAGTCTAGGTTAATTGATTGGTGAATCATTTTGATTGCAGCAAGAATACACCAAACAATGGCACAAGGACAAGCTCACAGTCCATGTGATGCCAGATGCCCCTGAGATTGTCCTGGCCAAGGCTAATGCTATCAACATGAGTCAGGTAAGGCTACCTTTTCCACACGTGTGTTACTATCTATCATCAAAATATTCCTCTTTGTATCCATCATGCTTTTGCAATATAACTTCAAATAGGTCTTGGAAGTATTTAACAAATGTTATTTTGGTCATATTTTTATAAATAGTTTCTCCTCCATTCCAGAAAACCTACAAAGCAGGTCTGGAGGCAATGTATAATAAGGGTTACGACCTGAAGGTTGATGCCATCACCATCCAGGCTGCCAAGCAGGGCACCAAAATCGCCAGCGACGTGAGTGACCAACAATTAAAAGCCTTTAAAACCATTTTACAATGTGCTCCAACCTCTGTTTGAGTATGTGAGTCTATCAGATCGGTTGGGATAAAGCAGAAGGGGAATTTCCATTGGACCTTGTGTCCAATAAATTCTTATTTTTCGAAATATTATCTTTCGTTCTGGGAATAATACATTGTTTATTTACACAGTACAAGTACAAGCTGAATCACCAGAAGAATAGGGGAAAACAAGTGGGCTGCCGTAATCTTCAGGATGACCCCTTGCTGGTGCACTACATGGAGGTGGCCAGGTTGCAGAGTGACAAGAACTACAAGAAGGACTACCACAAGTCCAAGCTGAAGTACCACTCCCCAGTAGACATGATGAGTATTGCGCATGCCAAACATGCCTCCACAGTGCAGACGTATGCAGGCTACAGGAAGATCCAGCACCATTACACTGTGCTTGCCGATGCCATGAACGTGGAGTTGGCTAAGCAGATGCAGACGATCGCTAGTGATGTGAGTATTATTTTACTCATAAATACATAACAACAAACAAAAAAACAACATGTTTTTGTATACAATTTATTTTTTCCCTGACATAATTGATCCATTCCCCTATTCTGAGCTGTTAAACCACATCCAAATCTGTGAGAATGTTTTATGTTGTCCGTCAATTCCTTTACTCTGTTATTTAGAACCTGACAGTATTTACTTATTTCTGCAGAATTTGTACAAAAGTGACTATGAGACTTGCATCAAAGGCACAGGATGGATTCCCATTGGTTCTCTGGATGTAGAGAAAGCCAAAACAGCTGGCCTGATTGGCAGTGAGAAACTTTACCGCCAACACCCCAGCGGCTTCAAGTTTACCAAAGACATGCACTCCATGGACCTCGTCCTGGCCAGTGCTAACAATGCGATCATGAACAAGGTCATTCTTTGCATCTATGTCTATGCATACTGTATATGTATACAGTATATTATATACACATATACATGGTGATACTTCAAAACACTAACAAATATATCTGTCTTATAGCAAACGTACATTGACACCTGGAATAAGGATAAGACCACTGTCCACATGATGCCAGACTCAATGGAGGTGGTTTTGGCCAGAGCCAACAAGATCAATTGCAGCAATGTAGGTTATTCCTTCCACACCTCATTGTATTGTTCATTTAGGCTGCATTTTCATAATTCTGTCATTCAAAACATGTTTTTCTTCTCCTGTACAGACACTGTATAAGCTTGCCAATGAACAGGACAAGAAGAAGGGTTATGACCTGCGCAACGATGCTATTGCAATCCAGGCAGCCAAACAGGGCACATCCATTGCTAGCGATGTAAGTTAAACACTGTTTATTGAATAAATGGTGTGTGAACTTCAGCTTTTGAATGAAACCTAACTATCTCATTATCATTTATTAAGTTCAAATACAGGGCTGGCTACCGTAAACAGATTGGTCACCACATTGGAGCCCGCTGTATCGAGGATGACCCTCTGCTCATGCTGGCTCTGAACTCAGCTAAGATTGCCAGTGATGCTCTGTACAAGAAAGACTTCCACAAGTCCAAGACAAGGTTCCATCTCCCATTGGACATGATGGCCTTTGAGTTGGCCAAAAAGAACCAGATTCAGGTCAACCATGCCAAATATGTAACTCGCCTGCACAACTGGACCTGTCTGCCAGACTCCAGTGATGTCGTCCATGCCAGACATGTCTATGACATAGCGAGTGATGTAAGTATGAATTAATTAGATCATGTTTTTCCAGTGTGATTCTTTTTATTCTGGCCATGTTGACCTTTGTGGTATTGTTGTGTCTAGGTTGTGTACAAGGCTGATCTCAAGAGCCTACAAGGTATCGGATGGGTTCCCATCGGCTCACTTGATGTTGAGAAGGCAAAGAAAGCCTCAGAGGTCCTGAGTGAGAAGCTGTATCGTCAGCACCCAAGCAACTTCAAGTTCACCAGCTCAGTTCTAGACATGGGAATGGTTTTGGCGAAACAAAATAATGATAATGCCAACAAGGTATTTGACTAAGTGGTATATATTTACTAATCCTTTGCCTTCGTATGTTTCCCCTGGTAGATTATATTCAAATAATGATTCCATCATTTAAACCTGCTTTAATGTAATCTGATCTCCCCTACTTTGCATTATATTTGAGCCAATGATATGAAGAGGAACTTAATGTTGTTAGTTTGAACTTGAAACTCGTTATTGCAGCAAGCGTACACTGAGGCCTGGGAGAAGGACAAGACCAAGAACCACATTATGCCAGATGCGATGGAAGTGGTTTTGGCCAATGCAAACAAGTCCAACTACAGTTGGGTAAGTAAATGGTGGCACAAAGGTAACCCTCCTGATGAATGTATATGTTCAAAAATAATACTTATTGTAGAGAAATCATGGCTAAATAAAGATTAAATAAAATAAACATTTGAAATACCCATATCTATGGATATTTTATTTTCTTCTTCATACAGAACCAATACAGAAAAGCAATGGAAGAGGATAAGAAGAAGGGCTATGATTTGCGCAATGATGCCATTGCTATCATCGCAGCCAAGCACGGCAGGGAAATTATCAGTGATGTAAGTTCATTGAACATCTAGCCATCGTAACCGATTATATTTCTTAACTATTTCATGACACAATAAATAAAATGTACTTCTGGAAAATTAAGAGAACCCTCAACACTGCCATTTCATATTTGCTTTCTGTAGCACAAGTACAAGACTGGCTACCGTAAGCAGGTTGGCCACCACATTGGAGCCCGCTGCGTTGAGGATGACCCTCTGCTTATGCTGGCTATTAACTCAGCTAAGATTGCCAGTGATGCCCTGTACAAGAAGGACTTCCACCAGTCCAAAACCAAGTTCCACCTCCCATTGGACATGATGGCCTTTGAGTTGGCCAAAAAGAACCAGATTCAGGTCAACCATGCCAAATATGTAACTCGCCTGCACAACTGGACCTGTCTGCCAGACTCCAGTGATGTCGTCCATGCCAGACATGTCTATGACATAGCGAGTGATGTAAGTATTTATTAACTAGATCATGTTTTTCCAGTGTGATTGTTTTTATTCTGGCCATGTTGACCTTTGTGGTATTGTTGTGTCTAGGCTGTGTACAAGGCTGATCTCAAGAGCCTACAAGGTATCGGATGGGTTCCCATCGGCTCACTTGATGTTGAGAAGGCAAAGAAAGCCTCAGAGGTCCTGAGTGAGAAGCTGTATCGTCAGCACCCAAGCAACTTCAAGTTCACCAGCTCAGTTCAAGACATGGGAATGGTTTTGGCGAAACAAAATAATGATAATGCCAACAAGGTATTTGACTAAGTGGTATATATTTACTAGTCCTTTGCCTTCGTATGTTTCCCCTGGTAGATTATATTCAAATAATGATTCCATCATTTAAACCTGCTTTAATGTAATCTGATCTCCCCTACTTTGCATTATATTTGAGCCGATGATATGAAGAGGAACTTAATGTTGTTAGTTTGAACTTGAAACTCGTTATTGCAGCAAGCGTACACTGAGGCCTGGGAGAAGGACAAGACCAAGAACCACATTATGCCAGATGCGATGGAAGTGGTTTTGGCCAATGCAAACAAGTCCAACTACAGTTGGGTAAGTAAATGGTGGCACAAAGGTAACCCTCCTGATGAATGTATATGTTCAAAAATAATACTTATTGTTTAGTTTTTTTCTTCAGTAAAGTATGTTGTAACCTTTTATAAATGCATTTTAAATCAATTGTGATTTGATTGCCATTGCTATCATTGCTTGATGCCCTCAATCTCACACAAATGATCAATGAACCTACCAGGTAAAACCCGGAATCCGTAAACACGGGCACCCTCATAGATATCATCCTAACTTACTCGCCCTCCAAATACACCTCTGCTTGTTTTCAACCAAGATCTCAGCGGTCACTGCATCATTGCCTGCATCCGAAATGGATCTGCGGTCAAACGACCACCCCTCATCACTGTCAAACGCTCCCTAAAACACTTCAGTGAACAGACCTTTCTAATCGACCTGGCCGGGGTATCCTGGAATGACATTGACCTCATACCGTCAGTAGAGGATGCCTGGTTATTCTTTAAAAGTGCCTTCCTCACCATCTTCAATAAGCATGCTCCATTCAAAAACTGTAGAACCAGGAATAGATATAGTCCTTGGTTCACTCCAGACCTGTCTGCCCTTGACCAGCACAAAAACATCCTGTGGCGTTCTGCATTAGCAACAAATAGCCCCCGTGATATGCAACTTTTCAGGGGAATTAGGAACCATTATACACAGACAGTTAGGAAAGCTAAGGCTAGCTTTTTCAAACAGAAATGTGCATTCTGTAGTACAAACTCTAAAAAGTTCTGAGACACTGTAAAGTCCATGGAGAATAAGAGCACCTCCTCCCAGCTGCCCACTGCACTGAGGCTAGGAAACACTGTCACTACCGATAAATCCCCTATAATTGAGAATTTCAACAAGCATTTCTCTATGGCTGGCCACGCTTTCCACCTGGCTACCCCTACCCCGGTCAACTGCCCGGCACCCTCCATAGAAATCCGCCCAAGCCCCCCCCCATTTCTCCTTCACCCAAATCCAGATAGCTGATGTTCTGAGAGAGCTGCAAAATCTGGACCCCTACAAATCAACCGGGCTAGACAATCTGGACCATCTCTTTCTAAAATGATCTGCCGAAATTGTTGCAACCCCTATTACTAGCCTGTTCAACCTCTCTTTTGTATCGTCTGATATTCCCAAAGATTGGAAAGCTGCCACGGTTATCCCCCTCTTCAAAGGGGGAGACACTATAGACCCAAACTGCTACAGACCTTTATTCATCCTACCCTGCCATTCTAAGGTCTTCGAAAGCCAAGTTAACGAACAGAGTACCGGCCATTTAGAATCCCACCGTACCTTCTCTGCTATGCAATCTGGTTTCAGAGCTGGTCATGGGTGCACCTCAGCCACACTCAAGGTCCTAAACGATATCATAACTGCCAATGATAAGAGACATTACTGTGCAGCCGTATTCATCAACTTGGCCAAGGCTTTCGACTCTGTCAATCACCACATTCTTATCGGCTGACGAAACAGCCTTGGTTTCTCAAATGACTGCCTCGCCTGGTTCACCAACTACTTCTCTGACAGAGTCCAGTGTGTCAAATCGGTGGGCCTGTTGTTCGGACCTCTGGCAGTCTCCATGGGGGTGCCACAGGGTTCAATTCCCGTGTCGACTCTCTTCTCTATATACATCAATGATGTCGCTCTTGCTGCTGGTGATTCTCTGATCCACCTCTACGCAGATGACACCATTCTGTATACTTCTGGACCTTCTTTGGACACTGTGTTAACTAACCTCCAGACGAGCTTCAATGCCATACAACTCTCCTTCTGTGGCCTCCAACTGCTCTTAAATGCAAGTAAAACTAAATGCATGCTTTTCAACCGATCGCTGCCCAAACCTGCCCGCCCGCCCCGCGTCACTACTCTGGACGGTTCTGACTTAGAATATGTGAACAACTACAAATACCTAGGTGTCTGGTTAGACTGTAAACTCTCCTTCCAGACTCACATTAGGCATCTCCAAGCCAAAATTCAATCTAGAATCGGCTTCCTATTTCACAACAAAGCATCCTTCACTCATGCTGCCAAACATACCCTCGTAAAACTGACCATCCTACCGATCCTCGACTTCGGCAATGTCATTTACAAAATAGCCCCCAACACTCTACTCAACAAATTGGATGCAATCTATCACAGTGCCATCCGTTTTGTCACCAAAGCCCCATATACTACCCACCACTGTGACCTGTACGCTCTCGTTGGCTGGCCCTCGCTTCATACTCATCGCCAAACCCACTGGCTTTAGGTCATCTACAAGTCTCTGATAGGTAAGGCCCCGCCTTATCTCAGCTCACTGGTCACCATAGTAGCACCCACCCGTAGCACGCGCTCCAGCAGGTATATCTCTAGTCTAGTATATCTAGTCACCCCCAAAGCCAATTCCTCTTTTGGCCGCCTTTCCTTCCAGTTCTCTGCTGCCAATGACTGGAATGAATGACAAAAATCACTGAAGCTGGAGACTCTTACCTCCCTCACTAGCTTTAAGCACCAGCTGTCTGAGCAGCTCACAGATCACTGCACCTGTACATAGCCCATCTGTAAATAGCCCATCCAACTACCTCATCCCCATACTGTATTTATTTATTTATCTTGCTCCTTTGCACCCATGTATCTCTACTTGCACATTCATCTTCTGCACATCAATCACTCTAGTGTCTAATTGGTATATTGTAATTACTTCGCCACCATGGCCTATTTATTGCCTTACCTCCCTTATCTTACCTCATTTGCACACACTGTATAAAGATTTTCTTCAACTGTATTACTGACTGTATGTTTTGTTTATTCCATGTGTAACTCTGTGTTGTTGTATGTGTCGAACTGCTTTGTTTTATTCTTGGCCAGGTCACAGTTGTAAATGAGAACTTGTTCTCAACTTGCCTACCTGGCTAAATAAAGATGAAATAAAATAAACATTTGAAATACCCATATCTATGGACGTTGTATTTTCTTCTTCATACAGAACCAATACAGAAAAGCAATGGAAGAGGATAAGAAGAAGGGCTATGATTTGCGCAATGATGCCATTGCTATCATCGCAGCCAAGCACGGCAGGGAAATTATCAGTGATGTAAGTTCATTGAACATCTAGCCATCGTAACCGATTATATTTCTTAACTATTCCATGACACAATAAATAAAATGTACTTCTGGAAAATTAAGAGAACCCTCAACACTGCCATTTCATATTTGCTTTCTGTAGCACAAGTACAAGACTGGCTACCGTAAGCAGGTTGGCCACCACATTGGAGCCCGCTGCGTTGAGGATGACCCTCTGCTTATGCTGGCTATTAACTCAGCTAAGATTGCCAGTGATGCCCTGTACAAGAAGGACTTCCACCAGTCCAAAACCAAGTTCCACCTCCCATTGGACATGATTGCCTTTGAGTTGGCCAAAAAGAACCAGATTCAGGTCAACCATGCCAAATATGTAACTCGCCTGCACAACTGGACCTGTCTGCCAGACTCCAGTGATGTCGTCCATGCCAGACATGTCTATGACATAGCGAGTGATGTAAGTATGAATTAACTAGATCATGTTTTTCCAGTGTGATTGTTTTTATTCTGGCCATGTTGACCTTTGTGGTATTGTTGTGTCTAGGCTGTGTACAAGGCTGATCTCAAGAGCCTACAAGGTATCGGATGGGTTCCCATCGGCTCACTTGATGTTGAGAAGGCAAAGAAAGCCTCAGAGGTCCTGAGTGAGAAGCTGTATCGTCAGCACCCAAGCAACTTTAAGTTCACCAGCTCAGTTCAAGACATGGGAATGGTTTTGGCGAAACAAAATAATGATAATGCCAACAAGGTATTTGACTAAGTGGTATATATTTACTAATCCTTTGCCTTCGTATGTTTCCCCTGGTAGATTATATTCAAATAATGATTCCATCATTTAAACCTGCTTTAATGTAATCTGATCTCCCCTACTTTGCATTATATTTGAGCCGATGATATGAAGAGGCACTTAATGTTGTTAGTTTGAACTTGAAACTCGTTATTGCAGCAAGCGTACACTGAGGCCTGGGAGAAGGACAAGACCAAGAACCACATTATGCCAGATGCGATGGAAGTGGTTTTGGCCAATGCAAACAAGTCCAACTACAGTTGGGTAAGTAAATGGTGGCACAAAGGTAACCCTCCTGATGAATGTATATGTTCACAAATAATACTTATTGTAGAGAAATCATGGCTAAATAAAGATTAAATAAAATAAACATTTGAAATACCCATATCTATGGACGTTGTATTTTCTTCTTCATACAGAACCAATACAGAAAAGCAATGGAAGAGGATAAAAAGAAGGGCTATGATTTGCGCAATGATGCCATTGCTATCATCGCAGCCAAGCACGGCAGGGAAATTATCAGTGATGTAAGTACTTATTTTGTTATCACATCATCACAAAGGAACTGACTATATCAATACTGTGTACACCTTTAATTTACTGAAATCCTCATTACATACTTTCTACCTTTTTGGTTCGGTATAGTACAAGTACAAGGCAGGCTACCGTAAACAGGTTGGCCATCACATTGGAGCTCGCTGTGTCGAGGATGACCCTCTGCTCGTGCTGGCGCTTAACTCAGCTAAGATTGCCAGTGATGCTCTGTACAAGAAGGACTTCCACCAGTCCAAAACCAAGTTCCACCTCCCATTGGACATGATGGCCTTTGAGTTGTGCAAGAAGAACCAGATCCAGGTCAATGACTTCAACTACAGAACTCGCCTGCACAACTGGACCTGTCTGCCAGACTCCAGTGATGTCGTCCAGGCCAGACATGTCTATGACATTAATAGTGAGGTAAGTTTAAAAAGTTCATTCCACTCTTTCTTGTAAAATGTTTACTCACGTTGTTAATGAAGCACCCAGGACTAGTCAAACCCAGTGATAAAAGGTTTGAGATGGCACCATGTAATGGGAGTACGATATCCCTCTTAGGCGGTGTACAGGGCTGACACGAAGTGGCTCAGGGGAATGGGATGGGTCCCCATTGGCTCACTTGATGTGGAAAAAGCAAAGAAGGCCGCCGAGATCTTGAGTGAGAGGAAATACCGGCAGCACCCCAGCACTCTGGCCTTCAAAAGCCCCCTCGACAGCATGGATATCGTTCTGGCCAAAAGTAATGCCCAGATCATGAACAAGGTAAATTTCAACTAATATCTTCCAGCTAACTACACAGTTTCCTGTTACACCAGAATTCATCACCAAAATCCAATTTGAGGTTTTATGGAGCTGCCATTCTCATATGATATCTTGCAGCATTTCTACACTAAGGCATGGGAGGACAAGGTCCACCCCAACAACAAGTCCAAGACCCTATCTAATACAGTTGAAGTCAGACGTACACCTTAGCCAGGGTAGCCTAGAGGTTAGAGCATTGGACTAGTAACCGGAAGGTTGCAAGTTCAAATCCCTGAGCTGACAAGGTACAAATCTGTCTTTCTGCCCCTGAACAGGCAGTTAACCCACTGTTCCTAGGCCGTCATTGAAAATAAGAAATGGTTCTTAACTGACTTGCCTAGTTAAATACAGGTTAAAAAAAACATTTAAACTCAGTTTTTCACAATTCCTGACATTTAATCCTAGTAAAAATTCCCTGTCTTAGGTCAGTTAGGATCACCGCTTTATTTTAAGAATGTGAAATGTCAGAATAATAGTTGATAGAATGATTTATTTCAGCTTTTATTTCTTTCATCACATTCCCATTGGGTCAGAAGTTTACATATACTCAATCAGTATTTTGTAGCATTGCCTTTAAATTGTTTAACTTGGGTCAAACGTTTTGGGTAGCCTTCCACAAGCTTTCCACAATAAGTTGGGTAAATTTTTTCCCATTCCTCCTGACAGAGCTGGTGTAACTGAGTCAGGTTTGTAGGCCTCCTTGCTCGCACACGCTTTTTCAGTTCTGCCCACACATTTTCTATAGGATTGAGGTCAGGGCTTTGTGATGACCACTCCAATACCTTGACTTTGTTGTTCTTAAGCCATTTTGCCACAACTTTGGAAGTATCATTCTCTCAACTACATTTCACATTCTTAAAATAAAGTGGTGATCCTAACTGACCTAAGACAGGGGGTTTTTACTAGGAGTAAATGTCAGGAATTGTGAAAAACTGAGTTTAAATGTATTTGGCTAAGGTCTATGCAAACTTCCGACTTCAACTGTAGATTCAGTATCTAATACATACAAGGAGTGTTCAGCTCTTTCATAACATAGACTGACCAGGTGAATCCAAGTGAAAGCTATGAACCCTGATTGATGTCACTTGTTAAATCCACTTCAATCAGTGTAGATGAAGTGGAGTAGACAGGTTGAAGAAGGATTTTTAAGCTTCGAGACAATTGAGACAAGGATTGTGTATTTGTGCCTTTCAGAATGTGAAATGGCAAGACAAAAGATGAAAGTGCCTTTGAATGGGGTATGGTAGTAGGTGCCAGGTGCACCGGTTTGAGTGTGTCCCGCTGCCCCCCTGAGCGTGCGCGCACACACCACATCTATTTCTATGGGCACAAGCACTGTTCATGACATAAACTGTTCACACCCTTCTTGTTGGTCAAGAGAATTTTGCAGGTTTAAAGCTTATTTCCTGCAATTCTACACATGTTGTCATTACATTTGGAGTGCAAAGACCATTAAGCCGTTTTAAAGCACATGTCTAATGTGCATTCATGCGATATTTGTGTGACCAAGAAATTACAACAAAATCTATGGGCTTAAAAACCTAAATAAAAAATGGGCTTGTTGATCTGAACATTTCTGACAAGTTATAAATAGCTCTCTAAGATATGCAATGACTGACATGACAAGAGCAACTGATGATGCACTACCCAATTTAGCAATTACACCTTGTGCATTCTACTATTACAACTTTCAAGAGTAATTTTACATTTACATTTACATTTAAGTCATTTAGCAGACGCTCTTATCCAGAGCGACTTACAAATTGGTGCATTCACCTTATGACATCCAGTGGAACAGCCACTTTACAATAGTGCATCTAAATCTTTTAAGGGGGGGGGGGGTGAGAAGGATTACTTTATCCTATCCTAGGTATTCCTTAAAGAGGTGGGGTTTCAGGTGTCTCCGGAAGGTGGTGATTGACTCCGCTGTCCTGGGGTCGTGAGAGAGTTTGTTCCACCATTGGGGGGCCAGAGCAGCGAACAGTTTTGACTGGGCTGAGCGGGAACTGTACTTCCTCAGTGGTAGGGAGGCGAGCAGGCCAGAGATGGATGAACGCAGTGCCCTTGTTTGGGTGTAGGGCCTGATCAGAGCCTGGAGGTACTGAGGTGCCGTTCCCCTCACAGCTCTGTAGGCAAGCACCATGGTCTTGTAGCGGATGCGAGCTTCAACTGGAAGCCAGTGGAGAGAGCGGAGGAGCGGGGGTGACGTGAGAGAACTTGGGAAGGTTGAACACCAGACGGGCTGCGGCGTTCTGGATGAGTTGTAGGGGGTTTAATGGCACAGGCAGGGAGCCCAGCCAACAGCGAGTTGCAGTAATCCAGACGGGAGATGACAAGTGCCTGGATTAGGACCTGCGCCGCTTCCTGTGTGAGGCAGGGTCGTACTCTGCGGATGTTGTAGAGCATGAACCTACAGGAACGGGCCACCGCCTTGATGTTAGTTGAGAACGACAGGGTGTTGTCCAGGATCACGCCAAGGTTCATAGCGCTCTGGGAGGAGGACACAATGGAGTTGTCAACCGTGATGGCGAGATCATGGAACGGGCAGTCCTTCCCCGGGAGGAAGAGCAGCTCCGTCTTGCCGAGGTTCAGCTTGAGGTGGTGATCCGTCATCCACACTGATATGTCTGCCAGACATGCAGAGATGCGATTCGCCACCTGGTCATCAGAAGGGGGAAAGGAGAAGATTAATTGTGTGTCGTCTGCATAGCAATGATAGGAGCCAGACTGAGTTGCTTAAAAAAAACATATACATATTTATTATTTTTTTAGGGGGGTGCAAAACAAATATTATTGTTAGTATTATTTTTCATAACATAGCCATTTCTATCTCGTATTTCAGCGCCAGTATGTTCAACAATGGGATGCTGATAAGATCAAAATCCACGTTGGCAATGAGCTTCCAGAGCTTGTGCTGGCCAAGGCCAACGCGATCACCCAGAGCAACGTAGGTCCTCCTTACTTTACCTCAATCTGTTTTCGTTCACTCAAATCTAGTTTTAGCTATATCTATATATGTACTGTATATCTGTCTAATTTATATATCTCTCAAGCTCTTCAATGTTTTGTGACCCGTTTTTTAAAACGCTTGTTCTTTCTCCTTTTTATAGAAACTGTACAGACAAGGATTTGATGAAACCATCAAGAAGGGCTATTACCTACCTGTCGATGCTATCTCCGTTAAGGCTGCCAAGCACGGCAGAGAGATTATCAGCGATGTGAGTACTGTATTTCTGTCCCCCTTTTTTCACATGATTTTTCTTCTTCATAATTTGACCATTTTCAAGGCCTTAAGCTACATTAGCATTGATGTAAGCAAACCTTTAAAGATATTTTCCTCATTATTAAAGTGCTAAGGAAGCGTTATACTAATAACAATTTCCTAATTAAATTCCTGAATCAATGAATGAATGAGTGAATTACTCAGGCATAAATACACTTGGAATGTCTTATTTGAAACACTGACAAATTTATAAGGAAAGGACGTTCAATAAGTGCACCCTTTTATGACTGAAGTTGGTTCACAAACTCGAAAAAGTATCTTCTGATCTCTTTCAGTACAAGTACAAGGCTGGATACAGCAAGCAGCTTGGCCACCACATTGGAGCGCGCTGCGTTGAGGATGACCCTCTGCTTATGCTGGCTATTAACTCAGCCAAGATTGCCAGTGATGCCCTGTACAAGAAGGACTTCCACCAGTCCAAAACCAAGTTCCACCTCCCATTGGACATGATGGCCTTTGAGTTGTGCAAGAAGAACCAGATCCAGGTCAATGACTTCAACTACAGAACCAAACTGCACAACTGGACCTGTCTGCCAGACTCCAGTGATGTCGTCCATGCCAGGAGGGTCTACGATCTGCATAGTGACGTAAGCTTCATCTCCATATACTGGATCAAATTCTTGTTTCTTTTCCATTAACCACTTACAATTGTTTTTATGTCTACAGTAAGTGTGATTGTTTGTTTGATTGATTGATGCTTTCCACCCTTCAGGCTGTCTACCATGCCGACATGGAGTTCCTTAGAGGTACTGGCTGGGTCCCCATTGGCTCTCTGGATGTGTTGAAAGCCAAGAAAGCTTCAGAGATCCTGAGCGACCGCCTCTACAAGCAGAAACCAGATACTCTTAAATATACCACCGACATGCACTCCATGCCTATGGTGCTGGCCAAGGCCAATGCTGAGATCATGAACAAGGTTGGTGAAATGTTCAATACATAAATGCTTTTTGAACTATGTCTCTCACTCAGATCAGTGGTTTGGATGGTCAATCTTGCATTTCTGGTTGCTTTTTTCAAGAGTCTTTGGGTCTGACAAATGCGCTATTAAAATGGCATGTAATATTACCTTATTATTTTCTTATAACATAATAATGTTTTATCTTGTTTTTCAGGGAAACTATGTTGCACAATGGGATGCTGATAAGGTCAAAATCCACGTCGGCAATGAGCTTCCAGAACTTGTGCTGGCCAAGGCCAACGCGATCAACATAAGCAACGTAGGTCCTCTTTGCTTCCTTTGCTACATACATTACGATATTACACTTTCAATAGCTGATGTGTGGCCAAAGACTTTATCTAAAGCTCTAGTAATTAATAATATCTCTAGTATTGTTCTAGTAATTATTATTAATGTGTTGGCTTTGTTTCTAAGCTGTGTCTCTATATGCTTTTTCAGAAAACATACAAATCCGAACTGGAGGAGATGTACAAGAAGGGCTATGACCTGAAAAATGATTGTATCGCCATCAAAGCTGCCAAGCATAGTAGAGAAATCATCAGTGATGTGAGTACAGGATACGTTCCTCCTTTTTTCATATTATTTGAAAAATGTCATGCGGTTGATGCAAACAGATTATCATAATTTATGTAATGTTGACATAAAGTACAAGTAGATACTTTTTTGCCTCTATATAGTACAAGTACAAGATGTCAGTACTTATTTTGTTATCACGTTATCACAAAGGAACTGACTATATCAATACTGTGTACATTTTTAATTGACTGAAATCCCCATTACATACTTTCTACCTTTTTGGTTCGGTTTAGTACAAGTACAAGGCAGGCTACCGTAAACAGGTTGGCCATCACATTGGAGCCCGCTGTGTTGAGGATGACCCTCTGCTCGTGCTGGCGCTTAACTCAGCCAGAATTGCCAGTGATGCCCTGTACAAGAAGGACTTCAACAAATCCAAGACTAAATTCCACCTGCCAGTGGACATGCTGACCATTGAACTGGCCAAGAAATGCCAGATTCAGGTCAACGACTTCAACTACAGAACTCGCCTGCACAACTGGACCTGTCTGCCAGACTCCAGTGATGTCGTCCAGGCCAGGAAGGTCTATGCTCTGCATAGTGACGTAAGTAGATTATGATCACTCATTAAGATTATGAGGTGTCGGGGGAACTACACCTATCATTTCAGACAAATATTATACCGCTGACGTTTACTTCCTGACCAATTGTTCTCTCTCTGCTGCTCTCATATAAATCAGGCTGTGTACAGGGCTGATTTGGAGTGGCTCAGAGGCACTGGCTGGGTCCCTATTGGCTCGATCGACGTTGAGAAAGCCAAGAAGGCCAGCGAGATCCTGAGCGAAAGGAAATATCGCCAGCATCCAAGCAACTTCAAGTTTACCGCCACAACCGACGGAATGCCTTATGCCTTGGCTGCGGCCAATGCCCAGATAATGGACAAGGTAAAATGACTTATTTCTTTCTAGTGTGGAGGGAGATTGAACTCAGGTATACATACATTCAGATTCACAGGATGCAGAGACTAATATTGAAAACAGAGGAATAGTGAAACACATTATTTTCTTATAACATTGCCATCCTTTTCTCATATTTCAGCGCCAGTATGTTGAACAGTGGGAGGCTGATAAGGTCAACATCCACGTTGGCAATGAGCTGCCAGAGCTTGTGCTGGCCAAGGCCAACGCGATCATCCTGAGCAACGTAGGTCCTCCTTACTTTGCCTCAAGCTGTTTTCGTTCACTCAAGTTGATCTAATTTTATCTATCTATATGAGCTATAGGTCTCGCAACCTCTTCAATTATTTTTATTTTTTGGTGTTATTTCAGAAACACTACCGTGAAGGATTTGACGAGATGATCGGACAGGGCTATCACCTGGATAAGGATGCCATTGCTGTCCAACATGCCAAGAAGGGCAGAGAAATCATCAGTGATGTAAGTTTGTATATCCATCTCCTCTGAATGAGCATAGGCAGCAATCATAAAAAAACAACTCAATACTTAGCTAGTCCTCTCTTTTTTCAGTACAAGTACAAGGCCGGCTTCCGCAATCAGTGTGGCCACCATGTTGGAGCCCTATGCATTGAGGATGACCCTCTGCTTGTGATGGCTGCCAATGCTGCCAGGATTTCCAGTGATATTCTCTACAAGAAGGACTTCCACCTCACCAAGACCAAGTTCCGTCTCCCACTTGACATGATGTCCTTCGACTTGGCCAAGAAAGGCCAGTCCCAGATCCAAGAATTCTCCTACAGAACTAAACTGCACAACTGGACCTGTATGCCAGACAACACTGATGTTGTCCAAGCCAGGAAGGTCTACGATCTGCATAGTGACGTAAGTACACAGAGAATTATAGTCCAATCTGTATTGTCTATTTCTGGATCCTAACCTATCGACCGTTGAAGTTCAACCAACTATTACACTACTATCCCATCAGGAGTAATGATTACCTGAACCATGGTTCCTTCCTTCCAGGCTGTGTACAGGGCTGATCTGGAGTGGCTTAGAGGGTGCGGCTGGTTGCCCCAGGGTTCTGTGGATGTCATTAAGGCTAAAAATGCCCAAACCATCCTCAACGAAAGGCTGTACCGCCAGCCCCCCAGCTCTATCAAATTCACCAGTGTCATTGACTCTCCAGAGTTTGTCCTGTCAAAGCAGAATGCTGAGGCCCTCAGTGGTGTGAGTACTTTGTTTTCTCCTATTGAAGTGTCCTTCATGAGTAGCCGAACCTAACCTGTTATCTTGGTCTCTTTGTAAAAATGCATTTCTAGTAACAGCGGAGATCGAGATTTTGTGAAATATAGAGTGAGTCTGCGATAACAATGGTTGGATTTATCATTAACCCTTTGATTGTGTGTGTTTGTTGCTTTTCACAGAGGAAATATAGAGAAGTTTGGGATACTGAGAAGACCAATATCCACCTGAACAATGACCTACCTTCTATAGTGCTGTCCAAGGCTAATGCTATTGCCATCAGCAACGTACGTCTGGTTCACTGAACGCTTTGCACATACTGTGTCTTTTGTTTAATTTAATCTATTTTCGGAGTGCAATGAACATATTCAGTCAGCAATAATATAAAGACATTGATTCAGATACACATATGAAGAAACCTGTAACAATTTTTTTGTTCATATGCATATAACAGTATGCCCAGATATTATTATTTGACTCAATGATCTTTCCATTTCACAGAAACTGTACACTAAGGATTGGGATGCTGACAAGGCTAAGGGATACCACATCAAGGAGGACGCCATCGCTGTGCTGAAGGCCAGAAAATCTAGAGACATCATCAGCGACGTAAGAGAAAATAACTGCGTCCATTTAATTTAGGTCACTTGATTCAATGCAGTCAGTGGAATTAACTCTCTGACCCCCCCCTGTTTCACTCAGTACAAATACCACGAGGGCTACCGCAAGCAGGTTGGCCACCACATTGGAGCCCTCAGCGTCAATGATGACCCTCTGATCATGTTGGCTCTGAACTCAGCCAAAATCGCCAGTGATGCCCTGTACAAGAAGGACTTCAACAAGTCCAAGACCAAGTTCCACCTCCCAGTGGACATGCTGACCATTGAACTGGCCAAGAAATGCCAGGTCCAGGTCAACGACTTCAACTACAGAACTCGCCTGCACAACTGGACCTGTCTGCCAGACTCCACTGATGTCGTCCAGGCCAGGAAAACCTATGATCTGCAGAGCGATGTGAGTTCCTCTTTTTATCCCTCTATCATATTGTAATTATATGGCCATGATAATGTTTTATGTGCTATATTCGCCTGAGAGTATTTCAGAGACATCCTTATCGCATACATCTTTGTTGATTTTAACCCTCTGTCGTATCTGGGAAAGGCAATCAGTATTTAGTGGCACGCTGACCCCTATGCCAATACAAACACCCTGTTGTCTTCTCCCAGGCGGTGTACAAGGCTGATCTGGAGTGGCTCAGGGGATGTGGTTGGAACCCCCATGAGTCTGTGGAGGTGTTGAAAGTGAAACATGCCCAAGCGGTCCTGGCTGACGTAAGTCATATAATATATGTCATGTAATAAGTACATATATGAACTTGATAATAATATAATAGTAATATATGCCACCAAGCGTCTGTCATCTACCTGATCATTTTAATTGTGGACAGAAAGAAAAAGGTTCAAATGCAATGAAATTGATTGAAGCTTGATGTTGGTTTGACTGTTGTTGCCGATGTTGTCTTGCAGAGAGGTTACCGCGTCAAGTTGGATCAGCAGATGTTCACGGCTCCTGTGGACCGAATGGACCTGGTTTGCGCTAAGAACGCGGCAGATATCCTCAATGAGGTGGGTGGGGACAACACATGAAAGAATCACAATGCTTTTTTTCTGTGGGGAATGGCTTTCAAAATGATGAAGTAAAAACATTGGACTATTGAAGCAACTCTTAATAGAGCCAACAGTAATCATCATAAGTACAATACTAGTCAATTGCTTTTGTGTTTTGATTTTGTGCAGGCTAATTACCGTGCACTCTGGCACACAGAGAAGACTAAGTACACGATCACAGACACCCCAGTACTGGCAACAGCAAGAGAGGTGGCCAAGAATCTCCATCCAGTAAGTGAACTCTTCTTTCTTTACATCAAGCTTTTCCCTACACCCGCAATAACATCTGCTAAATATGTGTATGTGACCAATAACATCTGCTAAATATGTGTATGTGACCAATAACATCTGCTAAATATGTGTATGTGACCAATAACATCTGCTAAATATGTGTATGTGACCAATAACATTTGCTAAATATGTGTATGTGACCAATAACATCTGCTAAATATGTGTATGTGACCAATAACATCTGCTAAATATGTGTATGTGACCAATAACATCTACTAAATATGTGTATGTGACCAATAACATCTGCTAAATATGTGTATGTGACCAATAACATCTGCTAAATATGTGTATGTGACCAATAACATCTGCTAAATATGTGTATGTGACCAATAACATCTGCTAAATATGTGTATGTGACCAATAACATCTGCTAAATATGTGTATGTGACCAATAACATCTGCTAAATATGTGTATGTGACCAATAACATCTACTAAATATGTGTATGTGACCAATAACATCTACTAAATATGTGTATGTGACCAATAACATCTGCTAAATATGTGTATGTGACCAATAACATCTGCTAAATATGTGTATGTGACCAATAACATCTGCTAAATATGTGTATGTGACCAATAACATCTGCTAAATATGTGTATGTGACCAATACAATTTGATTTGATTTGATCAGGGTGCTCAGACATTTGAAAAGCTCAAAACGCCTTTTCCAGTCTGAATAAAGCATCAACAATACTGAAGATAGAGGGGAACTCGAAGAAGAAATGCTCATACGACGTGGTGTTGTCACAAAATTGTACCATTACTTGCTGTAATTTACGGTCCTATCTATCTTACCCTTTCACAGAAACTGTACACCAAGGACTGGGATAAGGTCAAAGCCACCGGCTTCTTCATGCCCGGAGATGCTGTTCCCATCAAGCAGTGCATCCACAACAATAAAGTCCAGAGTGATGTGAGTATCACCGTTTTCACCTTTATTTTAACAGGTTATTGAGGTCAAAAATACTTATCTCATCTGAATGCAAATGTAATGGAACAGTAAGTGTCTGTTCACTCCTGATAAAGATAACATTAACTACATCATTTACTTAAGTTCCTAACTTTGTAGTGTTTAAGTGCCTCAAAATATCCATTCACTCAATCCCGTTTTAATTCTAAACGCTTAGATCTCTATTGCAGTATTTATGAATAAACAGTCAATTAAATCCCTCTAAGTATGACACTTTGAATTGAATTTGATCATTTTATTAGGATCCCCATTAGCGGACACCATGACGTCAGCTAACCTTCCTGGGGTCCAACACAGACCTAAAAAGACATTACAAACAATTACAATTTACATTAAGACATAACCGACACTCAACAAGTTTGTTATGACTTCGACATTGTAGACAATTAAAATACCTGACAGGTAATACATTTAACATTCAGTAGATGCTCTTCAGAATAAGTCTCTGTCCAGTCATATGGTCCATCGCATTAGATGTTCTTTTATTGTTTTATTGAAGGTGGATTTACTTTTGTCTCCTGAGAAATGTGAGTTGGTTAAGAATTCCATTCAGTGATGGCTCTGTAAATTACTATAGATATGAGGAGATTTGTCCTTGCTCTTGGGGTTATCAGATTACCTAAACTTGCCTGTGTGGTTTGGTGGTTATGTTTGTTGCTGGTATACACTAATTTGTATAAAAAGTACTTTGGTTTCTTGAAAAATATTCCTCAAGAAATTCAAAAGACTGCTCGTAATTTGTTTTCAACAGGAAGCCATGAGAGATTCCTTCCTTAAAAAAATATATATATAATAATATATATATATATATATATATATATATATATATATATATATATATATATATATATATATATATATATATATATATGGATAGAACAATGAAGAGCTAATCTGGCAGCCCTGTTTTTTAGGGGCTGAACAGTACTCTAAGTGTGACAGGACCAAAAATGAAATCACCTGATTTGAAATGCTGGATGTTAAATACTCAGAACATTTTCTTGTTATAGCAATGCCCTTACCCATTTTAATAACAATGTTATCTATATGCTCAGACCAGGATAGAGCTGTGTCCAACGTGACCCCAAGTAGTTTGGTCTATTTAACTTGTTCGACAGGCATCCATTCATCGCCAAATTTAATTGAGGGTCACCAGCAAGTATATTTCTTGTACCAAATACAATACTTTGACACTTGCTTGTTCTCTTTCACAGCACAAATACAAGGCAGAATACCGTAAGCAGGCTGGCCATCACATTGGAGCCCGCTGCGTCGAGGATGACCCTCTGCTCATGCTGGCTCTGAACTCAGCCAAGATCGCCTCTGATGCCCTGTACAAGAAAGACTTCAATAACTCCAAGACCAAGTTCAATCTGCCAGTGGACATGCTGTCTTTCGAGCTGGCCAAGAAATGCCAGGTCCAGGTCAATGACAAACATTACAGGACCCATCTACACAACTGGACCTGTCTGCCAGACTCCACTGACGTCAAACAGGCCCGCAAAGCGTACGACCTTCAGAGTGACGTGAGTAGAATATCTCCTCTCTCTCCTCTCTCTCTCTCTCTCTCTCTCTCTCTCTCTCTCTCTCTCTCTCTCTCTCTCTCTCGCTCTCTCTCTCTCTCTCTCTCTCTCTCTCTCTCTCTCCTCTCTCTCTCTCTCTCTCTCTCCGTCTCTCTCTCTCTCTCTCTCTCTCTCTCTCTCTCTCTCCTCTCTCTCTCTCTCTCGCTCTCTCTCTCTCTCTCTCCATCTCTCTCCATCTCTTTCTCTCTCCGTCTCACTCTCTTTCTCACCCCCGCTCTCTCTCTCTCCCTAATTAAATCAGGGAAATACCCCGAGATAAAATTATGGTTTGTCTAACTCTACTCTGTCTGTCTGCAGTTTGTCTACAAGGCCGATCTGGAATGGCTCCGTGGCTGTGGATGGATGGCTGCAGACTGTGTCGATCACGTCAAAGTTAGGAATGCCCAGAAGATCATGAACGAGGTAAGCTCCTCTATCTGTATCCATGCTGTTTTTGGTGTGGTTATTGGTTTCATTGGGCACATTCTGCTCCTCAAATGTCAGTCATTAGTACTGCATTGGTTTGCTACCCTTCAGGGAATTCTTACCACGTCTCTCTCTCTACTGTCTTTTCGCAGAGGCTTTACAAGAAGGATGCCAAAGACAACTTTGCCAAATACACACACATCGTGGATCGTCCTGAGATTATCCTGGCCACCATCAATGCTTTTAACCTCAGTGATGTGAGTGAATCATTTTACTAGTTTAGCTTATACAGTATGTTAAGAATAGCCAAAAAATGACATACAGTCTTTGGATGTCTCTTTTGTTTGATGCACATTTTCTCTGTTTCAGATAGCCTTTGACCCATACCTAAGATTAGAGAAACGTGAGGATGTTGTGTTGTGTGGGTTGTTTCGATTTGATCATGACCTGTGCCTATATGTCCTTCTGTTGTAAAGCTGAAGTACAAGGAGACCTTCAACGCAGAGAAGGGCAAGTACATCGGCTCAGAGGACACACCCCAGCTGGCCCATAGCAGAGAGGTCGCCAAGGTCATCAGTGAGGTAAAGTACTCTACATCCATATGATTTGGTCTTCATTGGAACACCTATCTGCACAAATGTCAAATTTTATATGCAATTATATTTTTTATAATGTTGATAATAATTGTAATAATATTGTTGAAACTAATACATTTTATAATGATGATGTTATTAAAAAAAAGTTTTATCTGTAACTTCTGATTTTAACATTGAGGATTGTTTTGATGTCATTTGTAGAAATACTACAAACTGGCTTGGGACGAAAGCAAAGCCACTGGTTACCAGCTCGACCCTCAGTACATTCCAGTAGTCGGAGCCAAGAAGAACAGGGAGATCATCAGTGACGTGAGTCTAATTTACATCCTCTTGACAATCAACAATACAAATATTATGATTAACTATAAAGAATATGATGATTATTACTATAAGTGTAAGGGGTGCGTAACCGGTGGCAGGGAAGTCTGACGCAGGAGAGCAGAACTAAGTAATAGCCGAAGCAGTTTAATACACAACACATAATGAGGGAATGAAAACCAGGTGTGTGGGAAAACAAGACGAAAAATGAAAAATGGATCGGTGATGGCTAGAAGACCGGTGACGTCGACCGCCGAACACCGCCCGAACAAGGAGAGGGACCGACTTCGGCAGAAGTCGTGACAATAAGATATATATAATATTTAAAGAGCAACGGACACAACGGACTTTAGTACTATTAAATCTAATTCAAATAATTAAATGCGTGTTTGTTAAATGATTAACTATAAAAAATATGATGATTATTACTATAAGATATAAATAATACTTAAAGAGCAATGGACACAACGGACTTTAGTACTATTAAATCTAATTCAAATAGTTAAATGCGTGTTTGTTAAATTATTAACTATAAAGAATATGATGATTATTACAAACAATCGTATAAACTGGGTGGTTTGAGCCATGAATGCTGATTGGCTGACAGCCGTGGTATATAAGTATACCACGGGTATGACAAAACATCTATTTTTACTGCTCTAATTACATTGGTAACCAGTTTATAATAGCAATAAGGTTTCAAGGGTTGCGTTGTGCCTAAGAACATCCCTTAACCATGGTATATTGGCCATATACCACACCCCCTCAGGCCTTATTGCTTAAGTAACTGCTAGTGGTTGCATATGTTGTTGTGGTAACGGAGCCCTTTACTCCCTGCAATCATTGATGACAATAGCTTTTTTTTTCTTTGAAACTGAAACCTTTCAGGCTAAGTACCATGACGCCCATGAGAAGGCCAAGGGCCACTACCTGGCTGGCACCCTGGTGGACTTCCCTGAGGTGATGCGCTGTGGAGAACAGGAGAAACAGAAGGGCCTGGTAAGATATGATACTGCTATATTACTATAGTATATCTACACTATATCTAGTAAGATATGATACTGCTATATTACTATAGTATATCTACACTATATCTGGTAAGATCTAATACTGCTATAATTCTTTAGTATATCTACAGTATATCTAGTAAGATATAATACTGCTATAATACTGTAGTACACCTACAGTATATCTAGTAAAATATATTATACTGATAACCTACACAGCATAATCTAGTAAATCACACACATGATAATCCGGTCGCTACAACAGCAGCTCACCATTAAGAATTTGTTCTTAAATGACTTACCTGTATAAATAAACGTTTTAAAAGATACTCTGTTGGAACTAGGAATATGCCATATTTACTCTTTAGATATGCTTTCCTATGTATAATTCTATCATGTTCTTCTATTTATTTATTTTTCTTCCATTTAATATTGTTTTACTTACGTATATTCTTATTTTGTTGTTGCAATGTAGAGAGGTGAACCTGCATGTAAGCATTTAATTGTACTCTGTACAACACGTGCATAGGACAAATACACTTTCATTTGATTTGAAAATAATCCACACAGTGCGCTGTTCTTTCTTCCAGAGGGATTACCAGAAGGAGTATAACACCAACAAGATCAAGAACCACATCCCCGCTGACATCATTCCCAACGTGGTGGCTAAGAGGTCTCAGGACATGCTCAGTGATGTGCTGTACCGCACCTACCTGCACAACTGGACCTGCCACCCCGAACAGGAGGACGCTATCAGAGCCCGCAAGAACAACGAGATCCTGAGCGATGTACGTTTCAAGATTAATAGATTTGAAAGTGTATTTCACAAAAGGACACAACACATCTTTAGCTGGCTACACCACCCCACACTATCACAGTATTTGTAAAATCATATCAAATCCAACTATCTGAACTCTGCATTGTGGTATTGTCTATCTGTTTGCTAGGTGTACTACAAAGATGACCTGAACTGGATGAAGGGTATTGGTTGCTATGTCTGGGACACACCTGAGATTGTCCGCGCCAAGAATGCCTATCTGCTGCAAAGTGAGGTGAGTAGCAAGATAACTTACTGTCATTTATACCAATGATTTACCTAGTCTTTTGTTTGTTATTGATTGAATACCAGTATATCATAAATGGATAAATACATACCGTATATATTTAATCATAAAAATACTTAAAGACAATCAAAAAGAATAGTGATAGAGACTACTTCAAAAGGAGTATTCCTGCATGGGGTTTATTAACCCTCTGCATTTGTTTTCTTGCAGCTCAAATACAAAGAGGAGGGTAAGAAGGAATTCAACAACTACTCCATCGTGACAGACACCCCTGCCTATGTGACTGCTATCCTGGGTCACACCTGGGCCAGTGATGTGAGAAATAAATACTATACTATACTACACATCACGTCTTAATAGTATAGAAATGTATCAAACCCGCGTTGTATCAAAACATATGCTCTTTATCTCAACAGCTGAACTACAGGGAGGCTTACCATAAGGAAAAACATATGTATACCACAATTCTGGATACCTACGACTACGTACGCTACGCCAACCTCAAGCACATCTACAGCACCGTAAGTGTGGCTCTACTGTAGACGTACACTGTGTCTCCAAATACTGTAGTGTTTACCTATTAGGATTGAAATGCTTCATTTATGATGTTTATGTTTTCTTTTGTGTCGTCTAGAAAACATATACATCTGCCTGGGACCAGATCAAGGCTAAGGGTTACACGCTGCCATCAGACTCCCACGCCATGAAACACGCCAAACAACAGAAGGTCATCCTCAGCAGTGTGAGTTCAACTTATCACCCAATTTATCATCCAACTTATCACCCTTTATAGTCTAAGACCCTTTTGACATTTGATGTTCCTCATTTGCTTAAACTTAGTTGTTTAGGATTATCAGTCATCACATACGTAAAAGTTGCATTGTACATTGTCAAAGCCCACTACCCAAACCTACCCATATGATGTCCTCCCCTATAGGTCAAATACAGGGAGGATTATGAGAAGTTCAAGTCCCTCTACAGTCTGCCCAAGTCCCTGGAGGACGACCCACACACTCTCCGCTGCATCAAAGCCGGACAGATGGGTCTTGACGTAAGTCTATCGCCTCTTTACTTTACTGTCTTCCATATGGCAGTCAAACACATTGATCTTAAATCAATGGAAATGTACACACACATGATAACATAATGGTTTTATGTACCCTCCCTACATGTAGCGCTTGTACAAGGCAGACTATGAGAAGACCAAGGTCAAGAACCACATCCCTCCAGACATGCTACATGTCTTGTCAGCCCGTCAAACTCAGAACCATGTCAGTGAGATCGGTTACAGGAAGTACCTGCACCAGTGGATCTGTATGCCTGATATGCAGGTGTACACCCAGGCACGCAAGGTCAACGAGCAGCTCAGCGACGTGAGTCATCCAAACTTTTAATATTTTAATACACTTTCTTTATGTGGAAAACTGTATATATTGGATTTTCACATTACATTTAATCACAGTTTCATGTGAAGTTAATTGATTCAATTGAATACACTTTTTTTCCTTATTTATTATAAACAATATTGTTGTTTATAATAACATATATATGAAATGTTCTTCAGGAAGACCTAGAGGACTTTTATTTTCTTTAATTTTGGGTTATAGTAATTTATTTAGGATCCGGTAGTGTCAGAAAAAGTAACTCATATTGCTGATTACTTCTAAACTATTGTGACATAGTTATATATAGTTATATTAGGTAGTTCAAAGTTATAGTTCCCAAATGCTGTACTTCTTCTTGCTTGTCCTTATGTCCTCTATAACCTTATGTCCTCTATAACCTCTATAACTTTCCTGTGGCTCCCCAGGTCTTCTACAAGGATGACCTGAACTGGCTGAAGGGAATTGGCTGCTATGCTTGGGACACCCCTGAGATCTTGCGCGTCAAGGCTGCTGACAACCTGCAGAGCGAGGTAAACTCCCTCCCCATGCCTCTCACCTATCTTTCTTCATCTGTCTTTCCTCCTCTCCCCTCCTCCTCTCCTCTCCTCTCCTCTCCTAGAGGGAAATGATTCACTCCACAGATGTGGACATTGATGTGGATTTATTTGTGTGTTTGTTCTTGTCTTTCAGAACAAGTACAGAGCCAAGGGCATTGAGGCATTCAAGGAGTACTCTATGGTCATCGACACTCCTACCTATGAAACAGCCAAACAGAGTGCTCAGAACCTGAGCGATGTGAGTACTGTTGCTAAAGCTTCTTCTTTTTCTATCACCATCTTGTTGTTTTATTTAACCCTTATTTAATCAGAGTTCACTTCCTGGTCCAGGCTCTCATTTTTGTACTGTCTCTCTTCCCTACTCTGTCTCCCCTGTATATCCAACTGTCTCAATAAACGAAACAAAAAAATTGAATATATATATAATTGATATCAATTCTAATTATTTTCATGATGGAGCATATGAAGTTCTCTCCTCTCATGTTCTCAGCTCCACTACCGTAATGACTACATCACCAATGTCAAGGGAACTAACTCCTCCCCCGCTGTCACCGTTGACACAGAGAGGGCACGCCTGGCCAACTACAACCAGAGTGATGTAAGATATCTTCCATCCTCACTTCTTTTTTGGGGATAATTTCTTTACTTTAAGTACACTCTTACAAAACATAACTCACTCGTAACTTTCAAAAACGCCTAAATAGTAACTACTCCCTCACTGTTTTTAGAAGTAAAATATGCTCGTTTTATTATGATTCTCATATCTTATGTCCTTCCGTTTTTCCTCTCTCATGATTCTCCTCAGAACTTCTACAAAGAGGCCAACAAGAACTTCATGCCTACTGGCTACTCTCTACCCCACGACAATCCTCTCATGAAGCAGGCTCAGCACAACACCATCGTTGTCAGCAGCGTAAGATGTGTTCATCTATTCATTTTTTTAAAACTTGAACCGTCCCCCCCAAAATAGAGAGAACCCCCCGAACTTGTGTATAAAATATGAACCATTAAGATTCTCATTGAGGTAATTATCACACCAAAAAATCTATTCAGATGCAAACGTTCAGTTATGAGAGGCACGCACTGTGTCACTCACACTTGTCTTCTGAACTGTAGCTAGGTGAAGTAGAAGGAAGCCTGTAGATGTAGTTACCATAAAATATTATATATCATTTCTCTATGGTAGGAACTCACACGTGGAATTCTGTTGTGTTGTGTAGGTGAAGTACAAGAATGACTATGAAAAGTCAAAGGCTACGAACTACACCCTAGACCCAGAAGGTGTCAGCTTCGTCAACATCAGGAACGCCAACAAGGTCACCAACCCGGTAAGATTACAAACGTCTTCTCCTCTACCCCCAGTAATTGGAAAAATATCATAATTGATGAATTATTGAATTTGATTGATGATCCATCTATGTGGCTATTTGTTATGAGTCCCTTGAAAGATGTTGAGTCATTATAGCTGTGTACAGTCCAAGACCCGGGAATGTGGGAATCATTAAAATGATTATATGGGGTGTAGTGGTGATGTTATTTCCCCTCTCCATCTGTCTGTCCCAGCGTCTGTACCGTGAGCTGTATGAGAAGGAGAAGGATAAGGTCCACAGCACCTACGACACACCTGAGATCAGACAGGTCAAGATGACCCAGAAGGCCGTCAGTGACGTACGTGACCTTTTGTCATCCTGTCATTATCACTCCTAGACTGTTGTCATTGATGTTTGTTACTATTACTTAGTGTTGATGCTTCCTACAAGACTAATTCCATCATGATTATCTCTGTTTTCATTCATACACTTCTTTTCAAAACTATTTTATTTGTTTGTTCTCTTTGCTGTGAAGTTTGCCACGTGTTTTAAGTACTGTGTGTCTCCCTTTGTTCTGTGAAGTTTGCCACGTGTTCTAAGTACTGTGTGTCTCCCTTTGTTCTGTGAAGTTTGCCACGTGTTCTAAGTACTGTGTGTCTCCCTTTGTTCTGTGAAGTTTGCCACGTGTTCTAAGTACTGTGTGTCTCCCTTTGTTCCGTGAAGTTGTGTTACAAGGAGAAGTACTTCGCCAACAGAGGCACCATGATCCCCATGGGCATCACTCCCCAGATGATACACTGTAACCACGTCAACGAGATCACCAGTGACGTACGTGGCCTAATAACATTCACTCAAAACAATGCAGCCAAGTAACTTCTGAAACATGCAATATTTAGGCTATACAACCAATGAAATATGTTTTTTTCAATGAAAACTTAAGTTAACTTCAGTGAGGATACGGAGAGAATTTCATTGATAGGTTATTGTTACTTTACCAAATCCCTCCATGCCTATTGAATGATTATACAGTAATGTGACCATTGTCTGTCTCTGTTTCCATCACCAGCTGAGATACAAGGAGGACCTTCTGTGGCTGAGAGGCGTTGGCTGCTTCATGTATGACACACCTGAGATGGTCACTGTCCGCAACATTAGCAAGTTCAGGGTAGATGGCCTTTCCTTTCTTTTTCATTTAATCATGGCTTCAATCAGCAATCTAAGTATACACAATCTGCAAATACTGGTAATAATATGTCTGTACTATGCTTATAGTACATCTGCTAATCCATATTAATTTATCTCCCCAAAACAGGCCAACTATGATGTTGAGGCAAAGAAGAACCGTGCCAACTTTACTGTGGTCCTGGGCACACCAGAGTACCAGCGCATCACTGAGCTCAAGACCCACATGAGCAACGTGAGTCATCTTCACTATCATATCTTCCACCATTTTCCACATATATATATTATTATATATATATATTATTATTATAATAAACAGTACAATCGATATTAACACAATACAGTAAAACATCCATTAACTGCCATTATACGAGGTTGATGCTTGTTGGAGACTCAGGTCTGTCTTTCTGTCTGAATTGGCAGTGTTAACCTTTAACCTCGTCCTCAGCTGAAGTACAGAGCCCAAGGCAATGTGGAGAAGAGCAAGTGCACCACCACCCTGGACTCCCTTGAGGTCCAGAGAGTCAAATGGGCCCAACAGCTCAGCAACAAGGCAAGTCAAAAGGAGATGCCCACAGCTTTTTTTGTGTTTCATCTTAGCTCTCACAGATACATTAAACCTGCTTAACTCTTTGGAGGACTGATAGCTGTGTTAAGATTTCTATTGATGCCAACTTAAAGCACAACAATGACAAAAAGGTAAAAAGAAAGAGATTTCTGACGTTTCTGTTAATGTTAATTACAGTTTATGTACACTGACCTGGCCTCCAAGGAGAGAGCCCACTTCACTCCGGAGATCAACACCCCCATAATGGACCACGCCAGGGCTATGAAGGTGGTCTTCAGCGAGGTAAGTCTTTCCAAAGTCATTTCTCCAACATTCCTCTAGCACCACTATATTGCCCTTCTTATGTCCCAGTATGATACCATAGTATTTGCCCTTCACCACTGCTCTAACACAGTTTCTCCTCTGTTTCTTCTCCCAGATCAAATACAAAGACCAGTATGAGAAGATGAAGCACAAGTACACCAGCATCCATGACACACCCATCCTGGTCCGGGCCAAGAAGGCCTACCTACAGTCCAGTGATGTGAGTATGCTTTCTGGTGATCCCTCCTCCGCCTCTACTGTCTTTGTTGTCCTTCTTCCAAATGACTGACCTATGTACTACTCTCTCTCTCTCTCTCTCTCTCTCTCTCTGTCTGTCTGTCTGTCTGTCTGTCTGTCTGTCTGTCTGTCTGTCTGTCTGTCTGTCTGTCTGTCTGTCTGTCTCGCTCTCTCGCTCTCTCTCTCTCTAGCTGCGCTACAAGGAGAGCTTTGAGCAGGCCAAGGGTCACTACCACAGCGTCAAGGATGCCCTGGACATCGTGTGTCACCGCAGGGTCACCGATGACATCAGCGAGGTCAGTGTGTCAGCCAATTAGACGAGATCTCCCCAGCGACCAAAACTGGTTGAAATGACATCCCTACAACCAGTTTACGAACAGTAATATGTGTTTTAAGGAAGTCGTTTCAACCAGCTTTGCCTGCTGGCTCAGAGCCACCCAATAGGATTATTTGGTCTATTAAATGGACTCCATTTGGTATGTGGTTTTTGCCAAACACTGTATGTATGTTATCATACAGATAAAAGACACTTCTCTGTCTCCACACAGATGAAATACTGTATACACATGTTATCATACAGATAAAAGACTATTATCTCTCTCCTTCACACAGGTCAAATACAGAGAGAAGTACAACAACACTCTGGGTACGTGGAGATCCATCCCCGACCGTCCCGAGTTCTTCCACAGCAAAATCATCTGTGATAACGTCAGCGACGTGAGTGGTGTCAAGTTAACATCAGAAAATACCCTCGCAGCAGAATCACTGTATTTTCAATTCCAATACATTCGAGTGCTTACAATGTGTAGTTTACCATAGAAAGATTGCATTGTCCATTTCAACGTATTAGAATACTTTAACCTGTATGTTTTTGCATGACCCAAAACATGAATATATCTGCCTAACATTAGATCAAGTACAAGGAGGACCTGGATTGGCTGAAGGGTATTGGCTGCTACGTGTGGGACAGACCTGAGATGGTCCAGGCTGAGAAGAACAAAAGCCTCTACAGTGAGGTAAGAATTTAGGAAAGAAAGAATTTACCACTACAAATTCAATAAGACCATTCTCAGATGTTATCTTTCTCTTCTCATATCCACAAAAGCTCTTTTCTCCTCTTCTTTTCCCTCTTCTCCTTTGAAAACAGAGACTCTACAAAGCAACTTTTGAGAAGAACAGACACCAGTTCAAGTACACAAGTGATACTCCATTCTTCCAGGCCGCCAAGAATGCCTCCGTTATCATCAACGAAGTAAGTCACAGCTGCACTTTTGGAACACATTTATGCAAACTCATGTCTGTTTTAATTTGGATATACTGGATATATTTCATCTTATTTAAACGATCTTATGAAAACCAGATACAGTAATGAGTATAACATGTGTTCTCTTTCTATCTCATTTGGATTCTCAGCTTTGAGGGTAACAGATGATCATGATTAGTTCATAACATTTAGTAGATGTACTGTAAATGGTGATGAATGCACCATCCTTCTTCCTGTGGTGGTCCTAGCCACAATACCGTGTCGTTGTCACTCAAGTTTCTCTTGTCTGCGGTTCATTCCTCTATTTATCACATGCTATTAACCTTGACTTTCTTTCCTGGTAGTCTTCTTATTTCCTGACTGTCGCAGCTCACTGTTTGTTTGTCAGTTGTCTTTAACTTTTTGACATTCTGAGCAGAGGCGCTATAGAGCAGCCTATGAGAAGACCAAGGATAAGTACAGCAGTGTGTTGGATGATCCTAGAAACCTCCTGGCTAAGGAGAACGCCAAGAATAGCCAGGTAAAGCTATGATTGGCCCGCTGCCGAGTCCTGCCCCCGTCCGCCTCCGTCTACTCTGGGCCTATCAGAACTCTTGCTTCTGAGCCCGGCGCATGAGGTCATCTGACTGCAGGCCTTTCGGGAGGTCGTAGTCGCATGGCTAAGATGTCATCATTCGTGTTCACCTCTCTCTCTCTCTCTCTCTGTCTTTTTCCTTACGCCACAGGTGTCGTACTCTGCCACTCAAATAGCCCTCTGTGGTGGTTTGAGTGAGCGGCTACACTTTCCTTGATCTGTGCACTCAGTGTTGAACCCGTTGAACCCTTTTCTCATGTCAGTTTTAATGACAATTGTCAAAAACAAATTCAGCATTGTCAAAACCATGAAATCTAATAAAAAGGCGTATTTGATTGTTTGATTGATTGAACCCAATTCAACCAGGTTTAATATAGCTGGGCGATTCACTCTGAGGGCACAAATCAGGAGGACACAACTCAGACTCCACGCCTGGGATCTTGGGAGCTCCTCTCTTGTCCACTCCGTCCTGTCTGTCCCACTGTCCCTGTCCTCATCCTCTGCATGCTGTGTGTGTTTGTTGGTGTGTGTCAACGTGGACAGAAAAGATATAGGTCCAGGGCTAAAGAGCTGCTAAAGAATGGCTGCAATGAGCTGCTCCGTCCAGACATCCTCAGTGCCATTTGCCAGTCCAGCGCGCAGTGTAAGGTAATCATCTATTGGCCCAGTAAACCTCACCTCGTAAAGTCCTCAAAATGTTCACTCCATTCCAGTTTTCCCAATTCTCACTCCCTCCGGTTGTCTTCCCAGCTCAGCCCTCGCTAACTGTAGCTGTGGAAACCCATGCTGAACTCCCATTGGCCAGTGACTAGAATACCTCACCTCTGTCTGCCCCACATTCCCCTCACACCGCTGCTTCATAAACACTCCTGAATCCTCACTGATCTCAGAACCCGAGCTACCCAGCTTACCCCAAGTTATAATTCATCTGCCTATAACCCACATCACAAGTACAAACTGAACTGTCTAGAAATAAGTTTTACGTCAAATTATGAACACAGTCAATAGATTTATTTTAATTTATTTTAGTTGAAATTGTTAACACAAATGATGATTTTATAAATACTACCAATATTAACCTCTAGCCGTACTACTCATGTTCAATATGTATCCACACTAGATTTATCATCAGCAGCACATAGTGTAGAAACAGACAAGCTGATCAGGACATAGTGTAGATACAGACAAGCTGATCAGGTATAGTGTAGAAACAGACAAGCTGATCAGGACATAGTGTAGAAACAGACAAGCTGATCAGGACATAGTGTAGATACAGACAAGCTGATCAGGTATAGTGTAGAAACAGACAAGCTGATCAGGACATAGTGTAGATACAGACAAGCTGATCAGGTATAGTGTGGATACAGACAAGCTGATCAGGACATAGTGTAGAAACAGACAAGCTGATCAGGTATAGTGTAGATACAGACAAGCTGATCAGGACATAGTGTAGAAACAGACAAGCTGATCAGGACATAGTGTAGAAACATACAAGCTGATCAGGACATAGTGTAGAAACATACAAGCTGATCAGGACATAGTGTAGATGCAGACAAGCTGATCAGGACATAGTGTAGAAACATACAAGCTGATCAGGACATAGTGTAGATGCCGACAAGCTGATCAGGACATAGTGTAGAAACATACAAGCTGATCAGGACATAGTGTAGAAACATACAAGCTGATCAGGACATAGTGTAGATGAAGACAAGCTGATCAGGACATAGTGTAGAAACAGACAAGCTGATCAGGACATAGTGTAGATGCAGACAAGCTGATCAGGACATAGTGTAGAAACAGACAAGCTGATCAGGACATAGTGTAGAAACATACAAGCTGATCAGGACATAGTGTAGAAACATACAAGCTGATCAGGACATAGTGTAGATGCAGACAAGCTGATCAGGACATAGTGTAGATGCAGACAAGCTGATCAGGACATAGTGTAGAAACATACAAGCTGATCAGGACATAGTGTAGATGCAGACAAGCTGATCAGGACATAGTGTAGAAACATACAAGCTGATCAGGACATAGTGTAGATGCAGACAAGCTGATCAGGACATAGTGTAGATGCAGACAAGCTGATCAGGACATAGTGTAGAAACATACAAGCTGATCAGGACATAGTGTAGATGCAGACAAGCTGATCAGGACATAGTGTAGATACAGACAAGCTGATCAGGACATAGTGTAGAAACAGACAAGCTGATCAGGACATAGTGTAGATACAAACAAGCTGATCAGGACATAGTGTAGAAACAGACAAGCTGATCAGGACATAGTGTAGAAACAGACAAGCTGATCAGGACATAGTGTAGAAACAGGCAAGCTGATCAGGACATCAAACGTCAGCTGGAGAAAATCATCCATGAGAAAATGACAGACCGTGCCCTAACAGACTATTGGTAACACGTATCCCTTGTCTCTGTTTTTGTTCTCAAACTGTGTATTTGTGGAACTCTCTTTCCACATAATTTCAGTTTGTTACCTGTTTCCGTTAAGCATGTACCAACCTCTGCATGGTGTCTTCCTATTATATTCATTCATTACATTGACATGTGCTGTAGTTGTTTCACAGAATCACCATTTCTTTGAAAATACATTTCATTTTATCAAGAATGGATAAAGGCATGTAAAATAAACTCATATAGCCTAATGAAAATCAATATGCAAAGCACATAGATAATCTATAGATAATTTAAACACTGTTAATAATATATACATTTCTACTTATTTGACAGTAATGTCTCCTGTGTGAGTGTCTAACTCTTGTGTTCTGCCCCCATCACCACAGTGGAAGTACAGGGCGCAGTATGAGCGCGCTAAGAACAAGTTCACCTCCATCCTGGAGACACCTGAGCATGAGAGCCACAAACGCAGCAAAGCCATATTAGACGTGAGTTCACTTGGCCACACAACATTGAATTAAAGATACTTTTTGTTGCAATTGTTGTCACTGTTTCTCTCTTATAAAAATAAATAGTGATTACAAAAATAAAGATATACAAATAAATAAATAAACAAATAATAAAATAATATAAATAAATGTGTCCTTTCCTTACTGCTATGCATTTATCTACATAACACTATATGTGAATCATTTAGACTTGCACCATTTTCTCATCACTTTTTCCAGAATGTCTACAAGATGGAGTATAACAAGAACAAGGCTAAGGGCTACACCCTGGGCCATGACACTCCACACAGCACACACATGAAGAAGGTCAAGGAGATCACCAGCGTGGTATGTACTCTACACTCTCAAAATGATAACCCTCCTTCCCTCTCACAACTGGACCTCTAAGATGGAGGCAGATACAGTCATAGCCCTGGTAGTGTATGTGAGTGTGTTTTTATCTCCTTTGTCGCTCAGCTGAAGTACAAGGAGATGTATGAGAGGAGCAAGGCCCAGATCAACATGGACCCTGAATCCTTTGAAATCCGCGCTGCCAAGGAAGCCTACAAGAACATCAGCAATGTGAGCCTCTCTCTGCTAGTCCTCCTCTTTTCCTTGTATCCATTTACTTCTGAAAGCACCTTCTGAATAAATGAATGTATCAATGAATGAATAAATGAATGAATAAATGAATGAATGAATGAATAAATGAATGTATCAATTAATAAATGAATGAATAAACAAATGAATGAATGAATGAATAAATGAATGTATCAATGAATAAATGAATGAATAAATAAATTAATGAATGAATAAAAATAAAAGAATGTGGCTTGTTAAGGACAGGCATAATACCTGATGTGTTCTACCTCACTTGAATGGTAGCTTGAGACAGGCCCTTCACTCACTCACTGTTCTGTTCCTGTCTGATTTGTCTCCTTCCAGCTGGACTACAGGAAGAAGTACCAGGCCACCAAAAACAAGTGGATCTGGACTGTCGACAGACCTGACTTTATCCACGCTGCCAAGGCCAACTTCCAGCAGAGTGATGTGAGTGATGCACTACAGACATAGTGTAGTTTGGATGTATTTTAGCCCACAATGGGGCTAATCGTCTAAGAGTCCATGAAGAACAAATCTAGACAATAGCGACGTACATGACTTACACACATAACACCATCCCAGGTTTCTATACTGACACCTTGTATCTTTGACATGGCACCTCTGGTCAACCCCTGTTGTGTATCTGGCTGTCCTCAGATTGAATACAAGTATGACAAGGAGATGATGAAGGGTTGTGTGATGTCCATCGTGGACGACAAGTTAGCCATCCTGGCTAAGAAGAATGCTGATTTCAGCAATGTGAGTAGTTGTTCCTTTACCTGCCACCCATCAATCAAAAGAAAGTTATTCTATTCTGTTCTATCCTATTCTATTCTGACACATGACATTTTAATCTTAAGAAAAAAAGAACCTGTGTTATTTGTTGTGCTTTGTTCTGTCCAACAGGTGAAATACAGAGAGAAGTTTGAGAAGGCAAAAGGCCAGTATAAGACTGTTCTGGACACTCCTGCTAACCTTCATGCCAAGTCAGTGCGCATTCTGGCATCTGAGGTAAGAAGCAGAAAACATCAAACACATGATAACTACAGATACTTACTATGTAATGTTTATTACTGCCAGTGATTGGCTGTCTTTACTAACCTACAGTATAGTTATCATAGATAGATCGTAAATGTCATAATGTAGACCTTATCTTATAGGTGAACAAGGAATTTCTACAAAATATTTCAAGAACACATGTTTTAATGAAAGAAGCTACTCTACACTATGTTAGTTTCGTTTGTACGAGACCCAGTCAGATTCCTGTCAGACACTAGTTGTTTGTTTTCTTCCTTTCCTCAGAGCAAATACAAACTGGCCAGCAAGATGGAGCATCAGACCAGCAAATTCAACACTCTGCCCACGACCCGCGATACCATCCACGCCAAGGACATGGGCAAACTGGTCAGCGAGGTCAGTCCCTACTCTCCAGATCAGCTGTTTAGTTGGAGCTGGTATACAGGCTTGAACCTCCATTTCCAGATTTCTCACACAGAGTGAATGAGACTTTCCAAGACTATACAGTCCTGAGCCTTTTGTTACCTTTGACATTTTTGTCTCTACCATTTTGTCCACAGAAACAGTACAAGAAGAAGTTTGAGAAGGAGAAGGGCAAGTCCAAGTACAACAACATGAGTGTGCCTCCCGATGTGCAGCACGCCATGGACGTAGCCAAGAATCAGAGCAATGTAAGTCACTAACCATCCTCTCCTAGAAAAATACATCACTGTATCTCCTATATTAAAGACATTCAACAGTTCATGCTTGCTTGATATAATTGGTCGTTATTAAACAAGTATTCATTTTTACATCAGCAGTTGTCACAAAGTGGCTTTTATGTTTTTCACTCTCTATGTCATGCCTTTAATATCAGTCTTTCAATATGGGGGATTCACTCTTTCCTCTCTCCATCTCTAGTTTGCCTACAGGCAGGGCGCTAAGGACAAGCTCAACTACACCTCTGTGGCTATGCGCCCAGACATCATGAAGGCCACCCAGGCCTCCAAGCTCACCAGCAATGTGAGTGTTTAGTACACTGTGAATAGCCTAAACAGTGGTGAAGACTGTTAGCCTGTTTGGCAAAATGTTGTATTTGTTTACCTTTCTGAGTTGAAGATGCATGTTTACACTCTCAGCATGACAGCATCACAAGGCATCAAGTCAAATCACCACAGTCTGTGCTGAGCTGTTACTCACTGATGGTTTGTGTATTGTGTCTGGTAGATTGGTTACCGTGACAAAGCTCGCCAGGAGGCTGCCCATGGAGGCTCACTCACCCACCGTCCAGACATTGCTCTGGCTACTGCAGTGTCCAAGCTGACCAGCCAGGTACGGTCAACACCAAACCCTGGGACAGGGTCAAATGGGCTGCAACTTCCTGTCTGTGTCTTGCGACTTCCTTTCTCCTATTGAATGACTCACTGATTGGTTGATTTCTGGTAGCATCTGTTGGGGCTCCTCTGCTTCCATAATTTAAGATACGTTTTTTCATTTGTGTTATAATTCTTTGATATCTGCCAATATTCTTGATTGTTATAGTGTTTCCTCCAGTCTTTTTTGTTTTGTGTTTTGTTTCCTTATACCTGTAGCTATCTTCTTTTTCTCTCTCCCATCGCAAGCTTTTGCAAACACAGACATGCATTCTGCCCTACCAAGCAAAAAGGCAGTATGTGCTCAATGTCAGAAAAGCCGGGACATCTGGTTAGTCAATGTCTCTGCCTCCTCTGGAATGGCCCCTACAGTGATAGCATGTCATAGGGTAATTGTTGCTGCATCGTTCGACAGAATTGTCTCTGTGCCACGAAGACTGTAAATCCTGTATCAAAGCTTCTGTCTAAAGTATCTTATTCACAACTCTTCTATAGTATAGACAACACTGAACACTAGGAGGCAGAGTTGACAATTTGATTGGGTTGCCAGCAGTTCTGTCATTGCTTTTTCATTTGGAGCATGATTATAATTAGACAGATTTATTTCCTCATTTCTATTGGATTTACACACTCTCTCCCTCTTTCTCTCTCTCCCTGACTTTTTGTCAGCTGGTTCCTCTACAGAATAGGAGTCTATCTCAGACTCTCAGCAATGGGATCCCAGCATCACTTTCTCCCTCATTTTCTATTTCTGACTACCATACACACTGTTCCAACGGTATATGAAGTCAATGTTCTGTTTGTACAGTTGCTTCTTCTTAGTGTTGTCTTAATTGCCTTCTGAGGTTAGTTGACTCATTGAAAGTAAGAAAGAATGCTTATTTATTCATTTGTTATACCCACCAGATACATTATATCAAATTAATCCTAGAAGGCAACCTATGGTTTTTGACTTCAATTGGTTATGCTGTATAACAAGGGCTACTAAAACAGCACAGTAAGGAGCTACCTAGATGTAGAAATTCTGAATTTAGATCCCTCTAAAATCATTGAACAAGCCATGAGCCCTTTTTATATTATGTGACCGAATACTGTATTTTTCTCCTCATTAATCTGACTCTCGCTGTGTTTTTCTTGGCTTACCTCACAGACACAATTAGACTGAGACTAACACACACACTGCCATATGATATCCCTCCAGGTGCAGTACAAGGCCAAGTTTGACAAGGAGAAGGGGCTCAGGCCAAAGTATGACATGAAGGAGAGTGTGGTTTACAAGACTCAGAAGGATGCACACAAGCTGGCTAGTGAGGTACGTGTTCCACTCTCCTAAGTAGGTGTAGTACTCTTTTAATATGATACATTTGCTTAGGGGCTAAGACCTCTTTACTTACAGGTCTTTGTCAAAGATATACAAAGCGACCAGGACCAAGCAGTTCATGAGAAATGCTATATAAAACTCTACAATAATAAATCTATACATATATATAATTACACTATATTCTAATAATATATCCATATAATAGCTCTCTATAATACGATGATGTTCTTCTGTCCGTCTTCTCATCTCACAGGTGAAGTACAAGGGTGACCTGAAGAAGCTGCACAAACCTGTAACAGACATGGCAGAGTCTCTGTCCATGCAGCACAACCTGAGTACCAGCAAGCTGTCCAGTGACGTAAGACAATCTGCACATAACCCTTTGTACTCCCAATACCACCGTATTCCTACCCGGTAGTGTCATCATCACCATCATCCCTTCTGCATAACCACCGCCTTCTCAACAACCAACCACCTCACCACCACAACCCTCCAAGAAAGTCATTCCATATAATTAGGCTTTCCCTAGCTCTCTCTCAGCAGGCAAATCTGGTTGAAATAACTTAATTACGATCAGTTTACAACCAGAAGTAGTTGTAATGTGGTTGTAATGACGTCATTTCAACCAGTTTGTTCCTGCTGTGTATATACTGTATGGGATATAGTAAAACACAGATCTGTAGTATCAGAATTTTTGCATCATACTCTTTTACCCATAATCCTCAAGGACATCATCTGGTAGTGACCCTGACCCTTCTCACCTTTGACCTCCAAACTTCCTTTACTAGCACCCGCTATAACCTTCTCCATCTCTTTTTTCATCCATCTATAGTCCATCTATAGTGTTTTCTTTTTCACACGGTCTCTAGCATGTTATCATGTGCTGGATAATTTTAAAACATTTTTTATTAAAACCATTACTTAGTATATCATAACTTAGTCTTCTAGAACTCTCTGCCTTACCTTCTCTTTTCTAATTGTTCTTCATTGCATTCTTTTCATGCCTTTTTATTCACCTTCCTTAACTTTTTTATAAAACATTCTTGTTTAAAATAATACATATTTTTAAATTGGCGGCATTGAGGGAGCTAACGGCAGTGGCTATTTTTCCCCACGTTGTTGTACTGAGCTGCTTTACTGGGCATTGATTCCCTCTTAGTACCAGTACAAGAAGAAACATGAGGACAGTAAGGGTCACTACCTCATGATCGCTGACTCACCAGAACAGCTTCATCACAAGGAGGCTTCAGAACTACAGAGTCACGTAAGTGGCCGATGACTGGGACGACCGATGGACCTGTCCTACTGACATCACCGGGTTTTAACTTTCTATGTTTGAGATGGCAAATTTCAGTTTGAAAATCATCTTTCCAATATTCCATTTCAAAATCAAATCAATTTTTATTTTTTGCACCCGCCGAATACAACAGGTGTAGTAGACCTTACAGTGAAATGCTGAATACAACAGGTGTAGTAGACCTTACAGTGAAATGCCGAATACAACAGGTGTAGTAGACCTTACAGTGAAATGCTGAATACAACAGGTGTAGTAGACCTTACAGTGAAATGCCGAATACAACAGGTGTAGTAGACCTTACAGTGAAATGCTGAATACAACAGGTGTAGTAGACCTTACAGTGAAATGCCGAATACAACAGGTGTAGTAGACCTTACAGTGAAATGCTGAATACAACAGGTGTAGTAGACCTTACAGTGAAATGCTGAATGCAACAGGTGTAGTAGACCTTACAGTGAAATGCTGAATACAACAGGTGTAGTAGACCTTACAGTGAAATGCTGAATACAACAGGTGTAGTAGACCTTACAGTGAAATGCCGAATACAACAGGTGTAGTAGATCTTACAGTGAAATGCCGAACGAATACAACAGGTGTAGTAGACCTTACAGTGAAATGCCGAATACAACAGGTGTAGTAGACCTTACAGTGAAATGCCAAATACAACAGGTGTAGTAGACCTTACAGTGAAATGCTGAATACAACAGGTGTAGTAGACCTTACAGTGAAATGCTGAATACAACAGGTGTAGTAGACCTTACAGTGAAATGCCGAATACAACAGGTGTAGTAGACCTTACAGTGAAATGCCGAATACAACAGGTGTAGTAGACCTTACAGTGAAATGCCGAATACAACAGGTGTAGTAGACCTTACAGTGAAATGCTGAATACAACAGATGTAGTAGACCTTACAGTGAAATGCTGAATACAACAGATGTAGTAGACCTTACAGTGAAATGCTGAATACAACAGATGTAGTAGACCTTACAGTGAAATGCTGAATACAACAGGTGTAGTAGACCTTACAGTGAAATGCTGAATACAACAGGTGTAGTAGACCTTACAGTGAAATGCTGAATACAACAGGTGTAGTAGACCTTACAGTGAAATGCTTTATCCTGTGACTTGTGAATCTAAATTCTCCCAGGCTTCTTCTCCAACATATAAAATCATTAAATAGTGGAACACAATGAAACACAGTTAATGTTTGTATTGTTGACTTGTCAGGGCTTGGTGGACTTGCGAAAACAGTTTTACTGGAAGCGTTGGTTGGCCTGTGTGTTATTATGTAAGTCCTTTTTTAATTGATCCATAAAATCTCCCACTCGTCACTCCGTCATTAAACCTGAGAGGTTTATATTGCGGTCATTATAAATCGGTTCCCATGCTCCCATTTTAAGTGGAGTAATTGTTCCCTCTAGAAGCCTTCGATGGACACGATATCTGGACCAGAGTTCACTATATTGAAACAGACCTGTCACAAACCCTGTCAGTTTGTGCTCTGAAAACACCTTGTTAAACTGTCATGATGTTATGACAACAGCAGTTGGTATCGTTTAGGCCTCAAGGATAATATTAAATTGCCTTTTTAGTCATATTTATTGAATAAAGTAAGTCAACTTTATTAAATAAATGAATTAAGACATTGTGAATATATTTGTCTGACTCCTGTGTGTCCATCCACAGGTCAAGTACAAGGAGAAGTATGAGAAGGCTAGAGGAAAGGCCATGCTGGACTTCGAGACCCCCACCTATGTGACGGCTAAGGAGGCCCAGCACATGCAGAGCGCGGTAAATACTCATTATATAGTTTCAACCCCATATCTAATTGTTTCATACAACAACACCTCTACTTTGCAGTCTGGAGTTTCGCTGATGGTCCAAAGAGAACATGCATGGAATAATCTGTAGTTTTTGTCTGTCATTGTATTGGATCTTCTGTTTTATTTGGAAACTCTGTAGTCTGTCCTTCAAAAGTCTATCTACAATGTCTATGAAATGTGATTTTTCCAACGTGTAATTTGATGTGAAAGTGGAGCGCTGGGACTATGGCTTATGGCAGTCTTGTGTGACACTGACACATGATGTTGTGTAAGTACAGAAAGTGAAATATTCCTCTGATGATCCACGGTTAAGGCATGGTACTGGATGTCTGTCTGGTAATCATGTCTCCCTGCTAGTGCACAGACTGACTGACACAAAACAGGAAACGTACCAGACTGCGTAGATACTTTTTTTTTATATGGACATTTTTTTTAAACCAGTGGCTGCTGAAAACCTGGATCCATACATAAAATATCAGGATTATACATGTATAAATATAAAGGTTTCAAATATTTTAATATCTGTACAAAAAAACCATTAAACACACCAGAGGCATACTGTCGTCATACGTAGAGCAGTTCACCACTGAGTTGTTCACAGGAAGAGCAGTAAAGACTGAGGTGAGGCTTGCATTGTGATGAGACTTGCATGTATCTCAGCTGTGTCTGTCCCTTGTCTTATCTTTGCGGCGAATAGAAAGACTATCATAAGGAATATGAGGAGTCCATAAAGGGAAAGAACCTCTCAGGCTTGGAGGTCACCCCTGCCATGTTACATGTCAGACACGCCACCAAAATAGCCAGCGAGGTAACGAACAGACGTCGACTCCCTTTTGTACCCCTCCTCCTCCTCTTCACCCACCTCTGATAATCATACTAAGACCACCATAACCACCACAACCCTCCTTCTTTTAATCCCACGTGTGTGACTTTTTCTCCTCAAGAAATTGTCACACTCAGGTTAGTTGTGGTTAACTTGCATGGTTCACCACCCAACGATAATACACTCTATTACGATTACACGTAACATACCCTTCCCTTTTCATAGTACCCTAGTAGTGTTGCGTGACTGTTTTTGTTAAAGACTTTGTTTTATTGCCATGTCTGCACTATTAGTGTTATGTATGAACTATCATCTATGTTGACATTGTGACCTTTGTAGTTCCCACCCATTCCTTCAAAACAACTGTCTTAATTTGTCTGGTTTTTCTGTCTGGTTTGGCTTTTTAAATAACCCTGTTTCCTGTGTTTGTTCTGCATGATGCCCTGGTGAAATGCAAACATGAGTGCTTTTGGCAAAAAGCCTCATGAACAAACTGTCTTGTACCAAATGTCCTGTGGGTATTTTTTGTCTTATTGTTCTATCTGATAAAATTCCATTTTTGTTTTATCAGGCTGCTTACCAAACTCACCAATGTCTTTCCAATGACCAATTTAATGTCTATTGGTCAAAATACGTATTGTATAAAAATAAATGAGAATGTCCGACTTGGCAAGTCAATATTTGTCGGTACATGTCAACCAAAACCACAACTGGTTTGTCATAATTTGAAGGGGAGACTTGGTGACTTTGAGATCTATGGGGGAGCGGTATTACTTACCAGGTGAGCAGGTACTGTACCGTATCCTGTCTGTGTTGCCCTGCCTGTGTTGCCCTGCCTGTCTCTCTGCAGTCTCTCTGTTCTTCCTTCCGCCCTGTAGAAAGAGTACAGGAGGGATCTAGAGGAGGGGGTGAAGGGTAAAGGGCTAACTGTTTTTGAGGAAACTCCGGAGCTTTTGAGAGCAAGAAATGCTACTGCTATCCTGAGTCAGGTAGGACTGCTACAGATGGAACAGTCTTCTTCTCCCATTTCTCTCTCCCCTTCCCCGTCCTCTGCTTCCGTCTCCTCCTCCTCTTCCTGTTTCATCACCTAACTAACCAGGCAGCTGATTGTTTTTTTTTTCTTGACGCAGGATGACATCACTAATGTGTTTACAACGCAGTTGTCGAGCTAGTAGTGTCATTCCCCCAACCTAGTCCCAGATCTGTTTGTGCTGTCGTGCCAACTACATTGGTGACATTGACCATAGGAGTTTGCAAGACGGTACAAACAGATCTGGGACCAGGCTAGTAGTTCCCCAGGTTAACCAGATAATATGGTGTCTGAAACGACCTACACTACCTTACTGAGATTCACACTAAACGTTCTCCTGTCTTTCAGCTCTGAGTGGACCCTTCCTGTCTCCCTCCCTCGTAGCTTGATTTATCCCATGTTCTTGTTGGTTTGTTTGTGCTAACCTGTTTGAACTTTTCCCATTTTTGGTTTTGCAGTCCCTAAACAAATGAGATCCCTTTCCTTCCTAATATAATATCCAATAGCTATATTTGAATACTCTAATAAAGAATTGTTTGACTTGACTGTGTGCAATGTGGCTGTTTGCAGAAAGAGTACAAGAAGACATTGGAGACAGAGATAAAGGGCAAAGGAATGTCGGCTTTGGCTACAGACACGCCAGACTTCATGAGGGCTAGGAATGCTACAGACATCCTCAGCCAGGTCAGTGGGGCTGGATACTTGGACCAAGCCATCCTTTTTTTGTGATATGTGCATTAAGTCCATTCATTGTTTTTTGTAATATGTGCACTGCGCATTATTTTCAGCATTGTACATTATTGCAATATTTTTTTATATTATTATCAGAGAAGGACTTTTTTGGAACCTAGAAGATATTTCATATTGTCCAACTGTCTTAGTTATACTTGGGTTTCTGTATAGCTATTTTACATGTAACAAATGCATATTATAATCATAACCATATACCAATGTTAATTTCTTTCAATACGGTAATTGTGTACTATACCGAGAATACTGAAAGACCACTCTTCATCAGTGCATGTAGTTGTTATTTCACAAAGAGTGCTTTTCTGAGCCGCAATTTGTGCCCCTCCTCAGCAAAAGTACAAGCAGACTGCTGAGGCGGACAGGGCTAGCTACACTAGTGTTATCGACACCCCTGACATCCTCCACGCACAGAATATCAGGAACATGGTCAGCCAGGTAAGAGGAACGCTCCAAATGACTATGGAGTGTCCACAAACCATGTTAATAAACTCTCCACAAACTATGTAGATTACCTTTGCATTGATATGAGGGATATAGATTGATATGCGTTGAATATATTGACATCAGAGTTGACTAAGCTGTTGTGTGACTTCTCGCTCTCTCTCTCTCTGTGTGTGTGTGTGTGTGTGTGTGTGTGTGTGTGTGTGTGTGTGTGTGTGTGTGTGTGTGTGTGTGTGTGTGTGTGTGTGTGTGTGTGTGTGTGTGTGTGTGTGTGTGTGTGTGTGTGTGTGTGTGTGTGTGTGTGTGTGTGTGTATTGTGTCCAACAGAAAAAGTACAGGGAGGAGGCTAAGAATACCATGTCTCACTATGTGCCCGTCCTGGACACCCCTGAGATGATGAGAGTCCGTGAGAACCAGAAAAACTTCAGCACTGTAAGTAGAACCCTTTTAGAACCTTCTGTTTTAGAATCCTCCGTTTGGAACCCAATGCCAAGGTTCCAGATCTCAGGTTCATCATCACCCATGCCAGTCAGTGGCAGCAAGGTGGCTCTCTCTGTGTCTTCGGTGTCTTCTCTTCAAAGTATTACCTACAATACTTTATATACATTTACAGTATATGTTCATTGTTTCTTTATGAACATCTGTTGTGTTGTGCTGTCAGAACTAATGAAAACCAGCAGCATACGGTACATTATGTTTATTATGTAATTGTCGATTCAGAAAAGCCAGGCTCAAGGCTTTTTATTGTTCTTGGGAAGAACAGCAGCTAATTACATAGTTGAATCTATATAATTAGAGAATGGCATATTCCATAAACAACAGTAAAGAGATATTTTTTTCAGTGTAGAGTAGACCATGCGGTTTATGCATTTTACTATCGGCAGTAAAAAAAAAAGGCAGTGCGTTTGTAATGTTTCACATATTCATTAGAGCACATTGTTTTATCATGGTTGTTGCTTTTTTCTCTTTTTGTTTTCTTTTTCTATCTTTTCTTGATTTTTTTTTTGTTGTTATTATTGCGAGACATTTTAACTGCACTTGTGCTCTTTTCCCTGTAGCTTCAGTACCAGACAGACCACCTTAAAAACGTTAAGGGCAAAGTGTCATCAATAAAGGACACCCCTGAAATGCTACGTGTTAAAGAGAATACAAAGAATTTCAGCTCGGTATACCTACTGCTACATGAGTATCTTTTAAAAATATGTTTGACCTTTTCTAATAACAGATTTTCACTTTTTTATTTTTTAGACCTCCCTTTTCTTGATATTTTTATTTCTTTGCTTATTTTTTGACTCTCTTTTGAACTGAAAGTTAACATTCCCTGATATGCAGCCCTTTTTGATGTAGATAATATAGATATTAACTATGATAGATCGTGCGAGATTAATCCTAGACAAACTTTCCATTAGGCACACACTGGTTGAATCAATGTTGTTTCCACTTCATTTCAATGAAATGACGTTGAACCAACATGGAATAGATGTTGAATTGATGTCTGTGCCTAGGGTTGCTGTATTTTTCCTATAATTAGCAGCTTTAACCTTTAGGTTAATAACATTTTTAGATGTAAAACCTCTGGTTTGTGCAATGCTGAAGTGCCATTATATGGTAATTATTTTACTGTTAGCCAACCGGTGTAATGCTTCAGTCATGTGCCGTCTAGAAATGTTTTGTGTCAGGCTAATCGTCGCTCACTACTTTTTGCCTCCTCTTACTGTTTAAAGATTCAGTACAAAGAGGATTTGGGAGGAGGAACAGCTCTGTCAGACACCCCAGAGATGGACAGAGTTAAACGCAATCAGACAAACATTAGCACGGTACACTGTAGTGTGAACCTGCTTCTCTTCTCCTCTCCTCTCCTCTCCACCCATCTTCACTCAGGCTACACTTCCATGCCATAGGCTCCATGCTGACCCCCACACCACCACCAACACAGTTCCCATAATTTAAAAAACTAGACCATATAATGGTTTAATCTTTACATAATGGCAACCATTTTTAATTTCCACCTTTTCAACACCGTTCTGCAGAGTTTATACTAATCTCAGAGTTCATTGTCCCAGCAGATTCAGCAGAAGTCATCAAACAAAACAATAATTCATTACATCTAAGATCTGTAATAAACTAAACCAAATATCAACCTTTCATTCGCTCAGAAGTTTCCTATTTAGCTACAGTTGAAGTCAGACGTTTACATACACTTAGGTTGGAGTCATTAAAACTAGTTTTTCAACCACTCCACAAATTTCTTGTTAACAAACTATAGTTTTGGTAAAGTCAGTTAGGACATCTACTTTGTGCATGACACAAGTCATTTTTCCAACAATTGTTTACAGACAGATTATTTCACTTATAATTCACTGTATCACAATTCCAGTGGGTCAGAAGTTTACATACACTAAGTTGACTGTGCCTTTAAACAGCTTGGAAAATTCCAGAAAATGATGCCATGGCTTTAGAAGGTTCTGATAGGCTAATTCACATCATTTGAGTCAATTGGAGGTGTACCTGTGGATGTATTTCAAGGCCTACCTTCAAACTCAGTGCCTCTTTGCTTGACATCATGGAAAAATCTAAAGAAATCAGCCAAAAAAATAAATGTGTAGACCTCCACATGTCTGGTTCATCATTGGGAGCAATTTCCAAACGCCTGAAGGTACCACGTTCATCTGTACAAACAAGAGTACGCAAGTATAAAGACCATGTGACCATGCAGCCGTCATAGCGCTCAGGAAGGGGACGCGTTCTGTCTCCTAGAGATGAATGTACTTTGGTGCGAAAAGTGCAAATCAATCCCAGAACAACAGCAAAGGACCTTGTGAAGATGATGGAGGAAACAGGTACAAAAGTATCTATATCCACAGGAAAACGAGTCCTATATCGACATAACCTGAAAGTCCGCTCAGCAAGGAAGAAGCCACTGCTCCAAAACCGCCATAAAAAAGCCAGACTACGGTTTGCAACTGCACATGGGAACAAAGATCGTACTTTTTGGAGAAATGTCCTCTGGTCTGCTGAAACAAAAATAGAACTGTTTGGCCATAATGACCTTCGTTATGTTTGGAGGAAAAAGGGGGAGGCTTGCAAGCCGAAGAACACCATCCCAACTGTGAAGCACAGGGGTGATAGCAACATGTTGTGGGGGTGCTGATGCACTTCACAAAATAGATGGCATGAGGGAGGAAAATTATGTGGATAAATTGAAGCAACATCTCAAGACATCAGTCAGGAAGTTAAAGCTTGGGTGCAAATGGGTCTTCCAAATAGCAATGACCCCAAGCATACTTCCAAAGTTGTGGCAAAATGGCTTAAGGACAACAAAGTCAGGTATTTGAGTGGCCATCACAAAGCCCTTACTTCAATCCCATAGAGAATGTGTGGACAGAACTGAAAAAGCATGTGCAAGCAAGGAGGCCTACAAACCTGACTTTGTTACACCAGCTTTGTCAGGAGGAATGGGACAAAATTCACCCAACTTATTGTGGGAAGCTTGTGGAAGGCTACCTGAAACATTTGACCCAAGTTAAACAATTTAAATGCAATGCTACCAAATAATATTTGAGTTTATGTCAACTTCTGACCCACTGGGAATGTGATGAAAGAAATAAAAGCTGAAATCAATCATTATCTCTACTATTATTCTGACATTTCACATTCTTAAAATAAAGTGGTGATACTAACTGACCTAAGACAGGGAATTTTTACTAGGATTAAATGTCAGGAATTGTGAAAAACTGAGTTTAAATGTATTTGGCTTTCGTGTATGTAAACTTCCGACTTCAACTGAACATTGTTTATAATGTTATAAACGGTGTATGCTGTAAACTTAACTGCTGTTACTGCTGTTACTGCTGTTAACAATCATGACTACATGTGAGCGTTCTTGTGCTCTACGCCAGCTGCATTGTCACTGTTTTAGGTGAGGCCTTCGTCTTTGCTTCTGTGTGTATGTACAGTATGTGTGTGCTTTATATCTGTCTTGCTTTGTCTCTGTGTTCCTCATGGAACCCCTATGGTAGATAAAGTACAAGGACTCGTTGGGTCAGGGAACAGCCGTCTCAGACCTACCTGAGGTGAAGAGGGTTCGTGAGATGCAGAAGAACATCAGCTCGGTATTAAAGTTTCTATCTAGCCCCGTCTAATGTCCCAACCAACAAACTCCCCAAAATGTCATGCCTTCTCTGTCATATGACCCCTAACTGACCTCAAATTATGTCCCCTAAACTATCCGTGGTTATTCTCCTGACCTTTGACTCCTGTGCGCCAAGATGAAGCCAAGTGCTTCCTCCTGAATACAAAATAACATAACTTCATTTTTTCCTCCAAACTAAAGACCCAAATAGAACCATCCCTTTTAGTTTTCTTGTTTTTCAATCTGTGTCCCACCAGACAAACAAACTGCATTTAGATTTTTCTTCTCCATTTTTTATTTATAATAATTTCATCAAACATTTATTTTTTGTTCTCAGTTTCTTACTGTAGTGCTGTGAGATTCCAGAACAGTAGTTTAACTGTAACCCAAACCTTTGCATGTATTTGATGGCGGCCATCATAAGTTTACAATATCCTTTGTTTGTATTTAAGTGGGCAATCAACCCTCTTTCTGACTGGTTGTCCCTGTGTTACTGTTTAAAGATTCAGTACAAAGAGGATTTGGGAGGAGGAACAGCTCTGTCAGACACCCCAGAGATGGACAGAGTTAAACGCAATCAGACAAACATTAGCACGGTACACTATCGTGTGACCCTGCTTTTCTTCTCCTCTCCTCTCCACCCATCTTCACTCAGGCTACACTTCCATGCCATAGGCTCCATGCTGACCCCCACACCACCACCAACACAGTTCCCATAATTTAAAAAACTAGACCATATAATGGTTTAATCTTTACATAATGGCAACCATTTTTAATTTCCACCTTTTCAACACCGTTCTGCAGAGTTTATACTAATCTCAGAGTTCATTGTCCCAGCAGATTCAGCAGAAGTCATCAAACAAAACAATAATTCATTACATCTAAGATCTGTAATAAACTAAACCAAATATCGACCTTTCATTCGCTCAGAAGTTTTCTATTCAGCTACATTGTGTATAGTGTTATAAACTGTATATGCTGTAAACTTAACTGCTGTTAACAATCATGACTGTTTTACCTACATGTGAGCGTTCTTGTGCTCTACGCCAGCTGCATTGTCACTGTTTTCAGTGAGGCCTTCGTCTTTGCTTCTGTGTGTATGTACAGTATGTGTGTGCTTTATATCTGTCTTGCTTTGTCTCTGTGTTCCTCATGGAACCCCTATGGTAGATAAAGTACAAGGACTCGTTGGGTCAGGGAACAGCCGTCTCAGACCTACCTGAGGTGAAGAGGGTTCGTGAGATGCAGAAGAACATCAGCTCGGTATTAAAGTTTCTATCTAGCCCCGTCTAATGTCCCAACCAACAAACTCCCAAAAAACACATACCTTCTCTGTCGTATGACCCCTAACTGACCTCAAATAATGCCCCCTAAACTATCCATGGTTATTCTCCTGACCTTTGACTTCTGTGCGCCAAGATGAAGTCTAGCGCTTCCTCCTGAATATTAAATAACATAACTTCCTTTTTTCCTCCAAACTAAAGGCTCAAATAGAACCATCCCCTTTTAGTTTTCTTGTTTTTCAATCTGTGTCCCACCAGACAAACAAACTGCATTTAGATTTTTCTTCTCCATTTTTTATTTATAATAATTTCATCAAACATTTATTTTTTGTTCTCAGTTTCTTACTGAAGTGCTGTGAGATTCCAGAACAGTAGTTTAACTGTAACCCAAACCTTTGCATGTATTTGATGGCGGCCATCATAAGTTTACAATATCCTTTGTTTGTATTTAAGTGGGCAATCAACCCTCTTTCTGACTGGTTGTCCCTGTGTTACTGTTTAAAGATTCAGTACAAAGAGGATTTGGGAGGAGGAACAGCTCTGTCAGACACCCCAGAGATGGACAGAGTTAAACGCAATCAGACAAACATTAGCACGGTACACTATCGTGTGACCCTGCTTTTCTTCTCCTCTCCTCTCCACCCATCTTCACTCAGGCTACACTTCCATGCCATAGGCTCCATGCTGACCCCCACACCACCACCAACACAGTTCACATATTTTTTTAAACTAGACCATATAATGGTTTAATCTTTACATAATGGCAACCATTTTTAATTTCCACCTTTTCAACACCGTTCTGCAGAGTTTATACTAATCTCAGAGTTCATTGTCCCAGCAGATTCAGCAGAAGTCATCAAACAAAACAATAATTCATTACATCTAAGATCTGTAATAAACTAAACCAAATATCGACCTTTCATTCGCTCAGAAGTTTCCTATTCAGCTACATTGTGTATAGTGTTATAAACTGTATATGCTGTAAACTTAACTGCTGTTAACAATCATGACTGTTTTACCTACATGTGAGCGTTCTTGTGCTCTACGCCAGCTGCATTGTCACTGTTTTCAGTGAGGCCTTCGTCTTTGCCACTGTGTGTATGTACAGTATGTGTGTGCTTTATATCTGTCTTGCTTTGTCTCTGTGTTCCTCATTGAACCCCTATGGTAGATAAAGTACAAGGACTCGTTGGGTCAGGGAACAGCCGTCTCAGACCTACCTGAGGTGAAGAGGGTTCGTGAGATGCAGAAGAACATCAGCTCGGTATTAAAGTTTCTATCTAGCCCCGTCTAATGTCCCAACCAACAAACTCCCAAAAAACTCATACCTTCTCTGTCGTATGACCCCTAACTGACCTCAAATAATGCCCCCTAAACTATCCATGGTTATTCTCCTGACCTTTGACTTCTGTGCGCCAAGATGAAGCCTAGCGCTTCCTCCTGAATACTAAATAACGTAACATCCTTTTCCCTCCAAACTAAAGGCCCAAATAGAATCATCCCCTTAAATTTTTGTTTTCAATCCTACCAGACAAATTGCTCTTAGAGTTTTCTTCATTTTTTGTTTCTATTAATTTCATCATACTTTTTAAAAATCTTTTGATTTTATTTCTACTCAGTTTCTTTACTGAAGTGCTGTGAGATTTCAGAACAGTAGTTTAACTGTAACCCAAACCTTTGCATGCATTTGATGGCGGCCATCAAAAGTTTACAATATCCTTTGTTATTATTTGAATGGGCAATCAACCCTCTTTCTGACTGGTTGTCCTCGTGTTACTGTTTAAAGATACAGTACAAAGAGGATTTGGGAAGAGGGACAGCTCTGTCAGACACCCCAGAGATGGAGAGAGTTAAACGCAATCAGCAACACATTAGCACGGTACATAGTATTATAGTGTGATCCACCTACCTACCTTTCATCTACCATCCATATACTCCTGTCTGTCCTGCTCCTGTTATTCAAGCCCCTCTTTAATTCCCCTGTCCAACCCTTTCCAATCTCACCCCACCTCAAAACTTATCCGTGAAAGATACCCTATTAAACCAGCCTTTATCACCATCTCATCAAAACATATCATGTAGTAATGATACTAATGTAGCTTGTTCCAGTTAAACATACATTTTTCCCAAAAATGAAGCAAGTAGATGATGATTTTACAATGTCAAGTTCTCTGGTAACATGTAACTATGTCTGAACAATATATTGGTAGAGGAACCACTCACTGTGATTACATGTTTCCATCTTAGAGGTGAGGCCCAAAATGCTGTTGCTGAAGTTGTTGCTGTGTTCTGTGTGTTCATTCTAGCTTTATTCCTCTGTAGTTGCTCTTGTCTTTGTGCTATTATGAGTTCAATGCCATTTGTAGCTGCTGTCTGTCTCTGGCTTACGGTTGCTCTCTGTGTGTATGTCCATTGTGACATCTCCTCTACTCTGCATGGGACCCGTGCTGCTGATCTGATGTGTAGATAAAGTACAAGGACTCGTTGGGGCAGGGCACAGCCGTCTCAGACCTACCAGAGGTGAAGAGGGTCCGTGAGATGCAGAAGAACATCAGCTCGGTACTAGAGGAAACCATTGAACCCACCAACACGTGTTTCTGTGTTTCTCACTGGGTTTAGTTGACATTTGAGCATGACCCTCCCTCACCTCCTTAAACCGTCTTCTTTATCTGCTGACCCCTGATCCCTCATCATCAACCCTCATATGCTCCTTTTATCTTCCTGCATCAGCGATGCCCATCGGTTCAGGCTGGAGCTCCCTGAGCTACAGACCCTGTCATCAACAATCCTAATTTAACACATCCGTCCTTCTCCCTCCTATCTATCCATCCATCCACCTTCCAACATCAGTAAATCACCTTTGACTCTCCCTTAATTCCAACCTCAGCCAAAAACACCCTCTACGATGTGGCTCCCTCATGTTCTGAGTGTATTTGCTTTTCCATTTTTCCCTTTCCATAACCTTTTTTTCCCACAAAGTGTTGATCTCCTCTCCACAGCAGTGTTAGTTGTGTGTTATTATATCTCCTGTTTTAGTGTGGCAACTAACATCCTTGCCATGCTGTGGAGGCTGCAGATGTTTTAGTGTGTGTGTGTTGGGTTGTGTGATTGCTGTCTGTGTTGTTGCAGTGTGTCTTACGGTCCCCTGGGGGGCATTGTGTTTCTGTTCTGTAGGTGTTGTATAAGGACAGTTCTGCTAAAGGAACACCCCAAGTGTTCACTCCAGAGATGGAGAGAGCGAAACGGAACCAAGAACAAATTAGCTCGGTAAACCAGCCATCCTCCATGACCTGTGTGCCCCTTTAGAACCCATGTTAACCCTCTCTAACTCCTCCTTCTTTAGTTAACCATATTAATCAGATCTACAGTAGTCAGCCTCTCCTCATCTCTTTTAATACCACCCACCAACTGTGATGTGTTGTCTGTATTATCATCGCTAACCCTCTCCCTTGTTCTTGAAACTAGTCAACTTCCTCCTGTTCCCCTGACTTTCTCACACTCCAATCACCCCCATTAAGGATTGGAAAACACACTCCTAACCCCCTTATGAATTGGGACACACCCTCTTAATCCACACCCACTCTGAATGTTTGAATCTCCCTGCTAATATCATGTCGGACTTCCCAATAATAAGCCCTTCTCAGTGGGCCAATCTGTTAACTCTGGTGCTCACGTTGTTCCTCTGCTGTCCTCTCTGCCATCCCACAGGTGTTGTACTCTGACAGCTTCCGTAAGCAGGTCCAGGGCAAGGCTGCCTTTGTGTTGGACACACCTGAGATGAGACGGGTCAAGGAGACTCAACGCAACATTTCTGGAGTTAGTCTCTGGTTTTTATAATGTTATTAAGCTTGTAAAGTAATTTATATGTAATAACTGATGCCAGACAAAAATGTATCACTTTCATAATTCGTACCAATGTTAAACCATACCACTTAAATTGAACTAGGCTTTCCACTTAGTCCTTTATTAAAATGAAATAACACATGCCATACCAAGTTGATTACTCCTTCCCTACCGATGTGAAACCATCCCAGTGCTGTGTCCACCAGGTGAGATACCACCAGGACTTTGAAAGGACTAAGGGCAGCTTCACTCCCACTACCTCTGACCCTGTCATGGACCGCGTGAAGAAGAACACCCAGGAGTTCAGCGACATCAACTACCGTGGCATCCAGAGACGTGTGGTCGAGATGGAGAAGAGACGTGTCGTGGAGCACGAACAGGAGACTGTCACTGGTACCCAATAAAACACACACACACACACACACTCCCTGTAGTGCCGTGAATCAATCTGAAACCGTGCTACAGCCAGTGGTGGAAAGTACAAATACTTTCAAATACTACTTAAGTTGTTTTTGGGGGTATCTGTTTTTGACAACTTTATTTTATTTAGGTATGTAGTGGAATAAAATGATGTACTTTTTACTCCATACATTTTCCTGACACCCAAAAGTACTCATTACATGTTGAATGCTTAGCAGGACAGGAAAACTGTCCAATTCACACACTTATCAAGAGAAAATCCCCGGTCAACCCCAATGCCTCTGTTCTGGCGGACTCACTAAACACAAATGCTTTTTTGTAAATGATGTCTGAGGATTGGAGTATGCCCCTGGCTATCCAGAAACTAAACTAAAACGAGGCTGTCTGGTTTGCTTAATATAAGGAATTTTGAATAATTTATACTTTTACTTTTGTACATAGGGATATTTGAGCAATTACATTTACTTTTGATATTTAAGTATCGGATTGAATCCAGGCCTAGATATACGATGTACTTTTTAACGCAGAATGGGTCAGAATACGTACATGGACAATGAAGAAAATTGCAGGTATTGGAAACCCCAGCAGACCATTAAAGCCTCTCTGTCTGTTCACCCTCAGATCTACGTGTGTGGCGCACCAATCCCGGCTCTGTGTTTGACTATGACCCTGCTGAGGACAACATTCAGTCCAGGAGTCTGCACATGATGTCAGGTGAGAGACGCCTGGGCATGACATGATTTACATTACAGGAAATCATATAAATGAAACAATTCTGAATTAGTTATACAGGTAACAGCCAAAATAATGGAAACACCAGCAAAGTGTCTTAATAGGTAGTTGGGCAACCACGAGCAGCCAGAACGGCTTCAATGCGCCTTGGCATAGATTCTACAACTGTGTTGAACATCTGTCAGGAGGAATGCGTAACTATTCCATAATTTGGTGTTTTGTTGATGGTGGTGGGAAACGCTATCTCAACTGCCACTCCAGAATCTCCCAGAAGTGTTCAATTGGGTTGAGGTCTTGTGACTGAGATGGCCATGGCATATGGTTTACATCGTTTTCATGCTCATCAAACCATTCAGTGACCATGTGTGCCCTGTGGATGGGGACATTGTCATCCACTCCCATCAGGATAGAAATTATGAATCATTGGTTGAAGGCACTCAGAATGGCTGTGTATTTACTGGCGTTTACCTTGCCCTCTTTGTTTATTCCATGTGTAACTCTGTGTTGTTGTATGTTTCGAACTGCTGTGCTTAATCTTGGCCAGGTCTCAGTTGTAAATGAGAACTTCTCAACTAGCCTACCTGGTCAAATAAAGGTGAAATAAAAATAAATAAGGGGTTGAGTGGACATAAACCATGCCAGGAAATGCACCCCACACCATAAGAGCAGCCAGAACCAAATCGAATCAACTTGTATTTGTCACGTGCCGAATACAACGGGTGTAGACTTTCCCGTGAAATGCTTGTTCACGAGCCCTTCCCAACGATGCAGATAATACAAAATAATAATACAATATTAAAACGAGGAATAAAATACCCAAGAATGGAGCTATATACAGGGAGTACCAGATCAATGTGGAGCTATATACAAGGAGTACCAGTACCAGGTCAATGTGGGGCTATATATTCCAATTTGTAAGTCGCTCTGGATAAGAGCGTCTGCTAAATGACTTAAATGTAAATATACAGGGAGTACCAGTACCAGATCAATGTGGCCTGTCCATGTGGGCATGCGCTCCTTTCTTTCTGCTGTCGTCCACGTTCACCTCCTTGGTCTGACTGACATTGAGGGAGAGGTTGTTGTCCCAGCACCACACTGCTAGGTCTCTGACCTCCTCTCTGTAGACGGTCTCATCACCATCGGTGATCAGGCCTACCACCTTGTCGTCAGCAAACTTGGTGTTGGAGTCATGCTTAGCCACGCAGTCGTGAGTGAACAGGGAGTACAACAGGAGGGAACTAAGCACACACCCCTGAGGGGCCCCCGTGTTGAGGGCCAGCTTGGCAGAGGTGTTGTTGCCTACCCTCAATGCCTGGGGCCGGCTCGTCAGGAAGTACAGGAAACAGTTGCAGAGGGAGGTGTTCAGTCCCTGGGTCCCCAGGTTTGTGATGAGCTTGGAGTGGACTGGCACGCTGCCGGCCAATTACGTGGCGGGGACTACGGAACCCTCATTTACTCACGCGTTTCCATTATGTTGGCAGTTACCTGTAGCTTAAAATACAAATGCAAAAATTATTCAACCCATGACATTCCTTATCTGACAGTCCAAGCCCAGCGACGCAGCAAGGAGCACTCCCGCTCTACCAGTGCTATGAGTGGTGTTGGCGATGAGAAGTCTGAGGTGTCTGAGGACCCAGGACACCACATGTCGCTGTACAGCAACGGCTTCACTCTCCCCTCTATGGGTAGGTCTACTGTAGTAGGTCCTCCTCTGCTCACTCACAACCAAGTTTAGATATCACACCACCAAATCACTTTGGACCACTTGAAGTTTAAATGTCCACATGGATTTAAGACCTATATATTCAAACCTCATCAATACTTTGTATAGTCAGTACCCTGTGTCCACTCCTCTTCCTAACTTTGACAGCTGACTTGACTAATGTCTTTCCTATCTCCTGCAGGCTACACACACACCAAGACCGTGGAGCTGCAGCAGAGGTCTTCCTCTGTAGCCACCCAGCAGACCACAGTGTCCTCTGTCCCCTCCCACCCCTCCACCACCGGGGTGAGTACTGTACCCATGTACCACGCTCACAGGAAAAAGGTCATTACCATGGCAACCAGTCCTCAGTTTGTTGGCTGCTGACTGACTGTGAAACAGATTTAGACATTTTATTGCCTCCACATTGGGAAGGGAGATGCCAGAAAAACAAGGAGGCCTGTGTTGGGAGTTTTTTGGCAAAATCCATTTGGTGGGATGTTGTGCACTACTTTGTTCCAAAAATGGATTTGTAAAAAAGATGTCAGTGAACCATCCGCTGCTTTCTTTAACAGCTACCATGACTAAAATCTATTTTTTGTCCCTTTCAGAAAACGGTGCGTGCCATGTATGACTACTCCTCTGCCGACAGTGACGAGGTGTCCTTTAAGGACGGTGATGTCATCGTAAACGTGCAGGCCATCGATGAAGGTTGGATGTACGGCACCGTGCAGCGCTCAGGCAAGACTGGCATGCTGCCGGCCAATTATGTTGAGGTTATCTAAAGACAAAGCCCACCCATCCCCCCAATCCTTCCTCCAGAGTGTGCGAGACATCCACTGGGCTCCCTGATTGGCCCCTACCTGCGGCTGAATCTGTCACTTCGTAAACCTTCTGTGTAGACTAGTGCTTAAAATGAGATTTTAGTAGCTGTGTAACTATTAGTCTACTATAGTATATTGTCTACATCCGTTTCATTGTTCCCTGTGGATGACGTAGAAATAAAAACATACCTATATATAGACTACTGTCGAATGTTAAACCTCTTCCAAGACCTTGTTTCGCAATAACAATATGACAAAATCCCATTGTGTAAATTGCAGGCAAATGTGTTTATCAGTTAAATATTCTTAAAGTTAACTTTCACACAAGAGATGTAGTTGTAGTAAAGTTGTATTATCACCTAAGTCTACAAGGGGTTGATGAAAATAAATTACAAAGATGTGAAACCTTACCGAGGCATCAGCCATTGCCTCAATGATCTAACCTTAAACCATGGGTCTGTTCAGGATGTAACATTACAGAAAGTACAGATAGAAATGTATTGTGTAGAACAAATGTTTGTTTGTCAGAGAATAGGGAACCGTGTCAGCTCTATTCACTGCATTTCCATCTACAACGTTCAGAGCGTTTCACACCCCAGTTTCTGAAGAGTTGTGCGCTCTGAAGTTGTAAAAGAGCAGCCTCTTCCCTCCTGAAGGCTGGCCACTAGTTGCATGTGTGTTTTGTTTCTTCTAATTACCTAGGTCTGGGGGTCAAGGAGGTCATATACCTTAAATCAGTAGCTAATAAAGCACACCACGCTCTGCACTAGTGCTGTCTTGTGTTCCTATTTCTGTATCTTGTGGCCTCCCCGCTTTGATTTAGCTACATTACATACATTTCCTGCAGTTCAAAATGCAGAAACAGAAAACACGTTAGCAGTGAAACCGACATCAGTGTGCAAAGCTTAGCAGTAAAGCGTCCTCTGAGTACAACTCAGGATAAACTGTCCATAACATGACAGAAAGGCCCCAGGTTCGAGCCTTGTCAACACACACTCGCCCTCCTTGACAGCGTACCATCCAGTTGCACTATAGAAGAGTTTCCAATTCGCTAGCACCACTGGCAACAGGCAGCTGTATCACATCCGGCCGTGATTGGGAGTCCCATAGGGCGGTGCACAATTGGCCCAGTGTCGGCCGTCATTGTAAATAACAATGTTCTTAACTGACATGCCTAGTTAAATAAAAGCTTGCCATGGCATGAGCTTATGGAACATTCACTTTCCATCCCCCTATACATCCAAAATAACACTTGGTGATACACCCTCATAAGTTCTTATCCTTTATTTAAGAACGCAAAATGTAAAAAGTGCCACCTTCCTAGCCAGTATTTATTGCTAAAAAGTCAATTCATGGCAAAGTCAAGGAACAGCCAATCAGAGACCGTGCTTCCCTTTCACTCATACCATAGCAACAGTTAATCATCACCCAACCTTTCAGGCTAAAAAGAAAAGTAAAGCAGTGAGCATTTATAAAATACCTCCCTCACCTATCAGAGGACATGGACAAAGGCCAAAGACAACAGGAGTTAAAAACATGTAGCACAGTCCTGATTAATTGTTAAGAGTGTAATAGGAAAAACAGCGATTGGAGTGTTCAGGTTCGAAGTCCATGGGGCCTGAGGGGCCTGGCCACCCATATAAAAACAAAGCTCTATAAGATCTCTAAAAATTCAAACACCAACGTTCCACCTTCCACAAATGTCAATAGGCACCCTCAATTCCCAAGATATGCAATCCAAACCCCGTAGACCGTTTGGATCAGGGTCCGCTGTCCTTGTTCTGAGAAAGTAGTCTGCCCTGCAGCTGCACCACTACATTCTTCATCATCCTTCCCAGCTGATCATGGAGCTGAACAAGCTGGTCAGGGGAGCAGCGGCTCAGTTCCTCCCCAGCTAGACGAGCTCCCAGGGACTCCACCTCCAACAGAAGATCCCCCTCAGGGCTCTGGTGGTCAGGCCTCTCCTCTGGACCCTGCTCCATGGACACTGGCTCATCCAACATCTCTGTGGCTACAGCAGGGATCAGAGAGAAGACTATGTATGACATACTGAAGACGAGCAGTATTAGTAATACTACAGATCGCTTAAACGAGATTGAAGGTTTATAGAAAAATATAAAGATGTTTTGAGGTATTGTGACCTTAAAATGAATTAAAAAGTAATTAAACTGTGGCCTAGGCTGGGTTACAGTACAGCACTGTGACAACTGTTGCTTTTAAAAGGGCTAGACATTGATTGATTGTTAAAGTAACATATTCAATTCAAATCGCACCAAAAAAAACAAAACATTATCATTAGGACATTTATCTAAAGTGGAGTGTATTTGGTAGGAACTCACCGAGGGCCTCTCCAGGAGTCTTGTCCTCCTCTTCCTGGTTCTGAGGAAGGGTTGGCTCCTCCAGCTCTGATGTCATGTTCTCCATCTCTTCAAAACTCTTCAACTCATCACTACGGCCCTTCCGCTGAAGCAAGGACAAGGCAAACAATCAGATACAGCCCAAACAGATGGCATCAGTTCAGGTGGGTTTTATCTGCCATAATCTATGTAGGACAATTATTTATCTGGTAAGATAAGGTGAACAGAAGAGATTTCATTTTCAGTTGCATTTTTAGAAGGTGGTGGAAAGTTACTGTTTTGAAAGTTTTAGGCATTACCTGCTGTTCGTGGTATGTTTTAAGTGCTGTCTTCACATTAGAGATCTTTGGGGAGCGAATGGGAAGGTTCTTGATTTCGCTGGGTGTGAGAGCACTGAGGTCTCCAACCGTTTTGATATTACGGGCACGCACAAGATGACCAAAACCACGAGGCCTATAGGAAGAGAGAGAAAAATAAATACAGATCTCTCTCCATGGCTGGGGGGGGGGATCTCAAACTGTCCACTATGAAGTTTTGGATGTCAGCAACACTTATTATTGAAAGGAAAATCAAGCTCATCACTGCACTTTCACCACCCTGTGAAGTTCATCATAACATATTTCATCTGTAGCCTAACAAACAGCATGCTTTCCTGAGTCGTAGTAGGAGGACCAGACAACGTATCTCCTTTACTTCAATATGATGGTTTTATATCAGTATTTGCGCATAAAGGCGTTTCCGCCATCATGTCTCGCTTAATTAATTTAACCAACACACAAAGATCCCATGTTGTCTAGCATATTGTTTTGTCGACATTTGGAAGACAATTTTCTGTTTCCATCAGGCCCGTCTTGACATTTCTTATCCGACATTCAGTTTAAGCATTAAAAAGTTGCCGGAAATGAAGATTTATTTGCATTGTCCCTGTTAAATAAACCTAAATAATTGAGGGTCTTATTCTGGTGACATGATGATCGATACTTGGCTGCCGTTTGACAACTAAAAAGAATCTCGCTCTCTTGTCCATAATCATCTCATCATGTAGGCCTTTTTTTCTTTCTGGGTACATTAAATCACAAAGGTAATTTTTTTATGTACACTACGTCATCAACACACTGCATTTTATCCACAAATCAATTTGATGGACACATCTGGTGGGAAAATGCGCATATTGTTTTTATGCAGATTTTAGAATATTCACCTGAAAATCTGTTGTCAATTGGATGGAAACCTAGCTAGTATGTCAGATTTAGCCAGCCAGAAATTTTTTCCATCATATAGGGATTTATGTCCTCACCACATGTTGGAGGTGATCTGAGGCAGTACCGCCTCCACAGGCGTAGAACAGCTGACCAGGGCCGGGTACACACAGTCCTTAGGGATGGGCCTCGGCTCCTGGCTCATCTCTGAGATCTGAAACAACATTCATCAAGTCAGCCACTGATCAAAGGAATTGGACTCATGTACTTGTTCTTCAAAAATATGATGAACAACAATCATGCACTTTGAGATATCATGCATTTCTGTATGTAGTAAAATTAATGTCCTTGTTCTTGATAATAAGGTTTCTATAATGGGATACATTTGGTTAAAAAGGATTGAATTTGGATTTTTAAAAAAGGTAAACCGTGTTGCATTTATGATGGCGTCTGAAAATAACTTGGGTACTACCTGTCTAGCTGGGGAAACATACCAGGCATTTCTTGGAGCTCTTGTACCCCGGGCTGCGGAGATTGCGTGGACTAAGGATCATTAGGCCCTTTGTTGGTGTTGTGATATACTGCAATATAGAGCAGAGGTTAGGCTAAGAGTCCAAATGTAAGACATCAAAAAAAAAGTAAAGGCAAAGTTCTGTTAATCTATGGCCACCTATAGAGTGGTATCCTCACTTGATATCTGCATGATTAACTAACATTCTACACACGGTCTCCCATTGATGACGATGAATGATTTACACGAAAGTCCAAGTGGCACATACTTGACCCTAAATCAAACCTATAAGGATTTTGTGCAAAGTATATCAAATTACATTTAATAAACATCACTAGTGGATCATATACCTTAGGCTGAGTGATGCTACTGCTGGCAGTTTTGGCTCTTGGGGAGCTGGATCGGATGACAGGGCTGCGACGGTCAATGTCATCTGCCAGCTCCTGGTGTTGGATTGGTTCGGCAAATGATACTCGTCGAGACTGCAAAATATAGATTCATTTAACACTGTTTTCAGAACTTGCTAATGCCATTCTAGATACATCAAGGTTTCTCTTCAACTGAATGTAATTTTCAATTCATAATGATTTAGTGAAATGCAGATAATTCAAATAAATGCATACAGAACCTTCGGAAAGTATACCGACCCCTTTAGTTTTCCCACTGTGTTAGGTTAAAGCCTTACTCTAAAATTTCTTAAATATATTTTTCAAATCCTCAAATCTACACACAATACCCCATAATGACAAAACAAGTTTAGAAATGTTTGCAAATGTATTAAAAATAAATACTTGTTGACATATAAGTATTCAGCCCCTTTGCTATGAGACTCGAAATTGACCTCAGGTGCATCCTGTTTCCATTGATCATCCTTGAAATATTTCTACAACATGATTGGAGTCCACCTGTTTATTTATTTTACCTTTATTTAACTATGGCAAGTCAGTTAAGAACAAATTCTTATTTTTAATGACGGCCAGGGGAACAGTGGGTTAACTGCCTTGTTCAGGGGCAGAACGACAGAATATTTACCTTGTCAGCTCAGGGATTCGATCTTGCAACGTTTCGATTACTAGTCCAACGCTTGAACCCCAAGGCTACCTGCCGCCCCAGATCTGGGAAGGGCACTAAACATTTCCGCAACATTGAAGGTCCCCAAGAACACAGTGGCCTCCATCATTCTTAATTTAAATTAAATAAGTTTGGAACCACTGAGACGCTCCTAGAGCTGGTCGCCCGGCCAAACTGAGCAAATGGAGGAGAAGGGCCTTGGTCAAGGAGGTGACAAAGAACCCAATGGTCACTCTGTGAGAATCTTCCAGAAAGACAACCATCTCTGCAGCTCTCCACCAATCAGGCCTTTATGGTAGAGTGGCCAGGCGGAAGCCATTCCTTAGTAAAAGGCACATGACAACCCGCTTGGAGTTTGCCAAAAGGCACCTAAAAGACTCACAGACCAAGAGAAACAATATTCTCTTGTCTGATGAAACCAAGATTGAATTATTTGGCCTGAATGACACGCATCACGTCTGGAGGAAACCTGGCACCATCCCCACCATGTTTTTCAGCAGCAGGGCTAGGGAGACTAATCAGGATCGAGGGAAAGATGAATGGAGAAAATTACAGAGAGATCCTTGATGAAAACCTGCTCCAGAGCACTCAGACGGGCAAAGGTTAATCTTCCAACAGGACGACGACCCTAAGCACACAGCCAAGACAACGCAGGAGTGGCATCGGGACAAGTCCCTGAATATTCTTGAGTGGCCCAGCCAGAGCCCAATCTAATCTCTCTGTAGAGACCTGAAAATAGCTGTGCAACAATGTTCCCCATCCAACCTGACAGAGCTCATGAGGATCTGCAGAGAAAAATAGGAGAAACTCCCCAAATAGAGGTGTGCCAAGCTTGTAGCGTCATACCCAAGACGACTCGAGGCTGTAATCGCTGCCAAAGGTGCTTCAACAAAGTACCGAGTAGTGTCCGAATACTTACGTGAATGTGATATTTCCATTTTTGTTTCAGAAACAAGTTTGCAAAAATGTCTAAAAACCTATTTTTGCTTTGTGGGGTATTGTGTGTCGATTGATGAGGGGGAAAACTATTTGATCAATTATAGAATAAGGATGTAACGTAACAAAATGTGGAAAAAGTCAAGGGGTCTGAATACTTTCCAAATGGACTGTAAATGTATCATAAAGAACTCATTGTAACCATAGTATGATTTGTGTAAATCTTCATAGATTAAGTACACCGGATCATGTTACCTTAGTGAAAGGTGAAGAAATCTCCTCTTCTATTGGTCTTTTCTGTCCCTTCTTCAGTATAGAGGTGGAGGGGGAGGCTGAGGGGGTCCACATTCCCCTGATCCTGCCACTGCTGGGGCTCTGGCCCACCTCCAAACCCATCATAGCCTCCAAACCCTTCTGCTTGGGAGGCGAATCTTGGCACAACACGTCTTTAGAAGTACTTGGATGATGTAGAGGCACTGGTGCTTCGCAAGTGTCGAAGGTCAGAGGGGCAACAGAGTCTAGAGGATGTAGAGCTAGGTCATTATTGTCTAGCTGAGTTTCTTCACCGTCCTCTTCTTCACACTCAAGACTTGGAACTGTATCCATTTTTGCCTGCTCTTGGAGAGGAGTGATATCTTGAACGTCGTTCACCTGAGGCTCTGTGTCATTTTCTCTGGTCCTAGTAGAGGTGTTGTCAGATTCTGGCTGGCCTTCTTTAATACATGTGTACTGCTCCTCCTGTTGCTCCTCATCTAAGGCATTGAAACCCTCTGGTTGGGTATGCACAATAGACATGAAAACATCCTCTTCTGGTTGGTCCTCCTCTAGAATATTGTTAGTAGACTCTGGATGTCGGTTCTCCTTGTCTTCTCCCATGTGCTCCTCTGTCACCTCCTCACTGGACACAGTCACAGGCTTCGGCACATCTACAAGCTTCTCCCCTGAAGACTCAGCAACCTGAAGACTCAGGCTCAGTTTCTCCTCTGCAGCTTCGCTGGGTGAAGTATCTGTGGGGAGACCATTGGAGATGGGAGGGGTGAATAGTTTGTTTGGTTCAAGTAATACACTTTCATATCCTGAGAATGAATTTCCATCAGCGGAAGGCACTGGAGAGTTGGCCTGCTCAGAGTCAGTTAGGAGCTTATTTTGGAGCTGTGTTGGCCCTTCACACCCAAAGTCACTATGGACACCCTCCTGAGAAGAGACTGTTTTGAGGTTCTTCCGTGGGGATATGCAAAATTGCTGACTCTTAAGTTGTTCTAGATCAGATTTGAATGAAGAGTCGATCAATTGAGAAGGCAGCTTGGTATTCTCACACTCACCCTCTATATCTACCATCTCAGTGTTATCCTCCCTTTGCCCCATATTGTTCTTTGTTATCAGAGGAAGTTTCAGAACATCCATAACAGGTTTAAGAGAGTTGATACTTTTAATGGTTTCATCCACATCCTGAGGAATCTTAACTTCTAAGGCCTCACTCAATGGGTTTTGCAAGTCTGACTTTTCAGATTCAGACTTTAGAGAAGATTCAGAAAGATCCATTGGGATCTCTAGGTAAGCCCCTGGCTCTCCTGATCCAACAGTAGCAAGTGGGCTTTGAAGATCTTTGGTGGATTTGGGATTCCTGCCTCTCTTCTTGGGTTTCTGGGCATCCTCCCGGGTCTCTGAAATGTCTGACTCCAAGTTGGAGGACAGTAAGCCCTGAGAAGCTCTCCGTCTCGTAGTCCTTCTGCTTCCTTGGGGGGATTCCTGTGTTCCAGCCTGGTCTGCCACCTGGGAGCTATGAGTCTTTAAGGGGGTTGGCATAGGGCTGCTGCTGGCCTTCAACTGTTCCTCTAACTTGCTTCTCTTACTGGATCTTCCTCTGAGCCTCGGCTGGCTCTCTGTTTGTCTGGTGGCGGAAGGAGTGACCTGAGAATCAGTCTGGCTCATCTCGGGTGCTGCTGCTGAATCAGTGGCCACATTTGGACTTGTTTTGTCCTCCAACTCAGCCACTTCAAGGGGCACCTTGCTTTTCCTGCTTGTTCTACCCTGTGACTGGCTATCGTTTGGAGTGGCTGAAGGTGTGGTGATCTTTGAGTCAATTTGACTGAGTGTGTTTTCCGTGCCAACTCTTCTCTGTTTGTCTTTACCCTGTTCTTCGGACTGTGTGACCAATTTACTCCTCCCGCTTGATATACCCTGTGATTGTTCATCTCCTGTTTGGGCATCAGGAGATAGTGTGGCCATCTGAGAATCACGTTGGCTTTGCTCCTCCTCAGTAGGATCCTGCTTTTCAACCTTGTCCGAATCACTGACGGCCTTGCTCCTGCTTGTTCTACCCTGGGACTGACTCTCAAGTTGAGATGGTTTGGCTACATGTGAATCTGTTTGACTTGGCTTCTCCTTCTGAGCCCTACCACCCTTTCGTTTCTGATTGCCATCATCCTCTACTTCCACAGCCAGCGTACTCCTCTGACTATGTCTACTCTGTGATTGGCTATCATTATCAGAGGCAGTGACCGTTAGGGAGTCACTTTGACTGAGCTCTTCCTTTGCAACACCTCTCCTCTTCCGTTTGTCTTTTACCAGCTCCTTTGATTCCCTGACCAATTTGTTGCTTCTCCAACCCTGTGATAGGCTGTTGCTATCACCAGCAGGTGAAGGTGTGGCAAGCTGTGAATTTGATTGACTCAACTCACTCACTTCCTTGTGACTTCTCTTTCTCAGCTTGTCTTTTTCACCATCCTCCTCAACAGCCAGCTTACTTCTCCTACTGGCTCTACTTTGTGACTGACTATCAGTTGGACTAGCAAGAGAGGGAGTAGTCTTTGGTGAATCAGTTTGACTCACATCCTCTCCAGGTTGAGACTTCTTCCTCTGTTTGTCTAGATCATTTCGTTCCTCTGTGTCCTCTCCTGGTCTCAGCGGCCTGCTCCTCCGCCGTCCGGACCGCCTTGGTTCACCTTGGCTCAGAGTGGACTGGGAGCTGGTAGAATCTTCTAAAAGACCTTTAGATTCCTCTTCTTCCTGACTGTTGTTTCCCAATACTTCTTCAACTGCAGGAACTGGAACTTCCTTCAGTACTTCCACCTGAGTCTGAGTGTCTGGGATGACATCGTCCTCTGTGGTTTCACTTGACTGTTTCTCAGCGATTATCTCAACTTCAGATTCCTTTTTGTTTTCTGAAGATTCGTGTTCCTCTCCCTCCTTTAGGAAAGACTCACTCCTGGAGCTTTTGTGTCTTACTTGTTCAGTCTCCTGGGAGTCCTGTCGGTCTGTGTCAGCCTCAATATCTGCCGATGGTTTCTGAGAGGCAGGCTCCTGCTCCTGGCTGTTCAAGGTCCTGGTGAGGGGGCCTGTAAACCTCACCACGCTGGCAGGACTAGCAGGCTTCCCCTCAGCATACTTCTCCAGAGTGATGAAGGACTGGCGACGACTGTTGTGTTTCTTAGGTGTCCCTGAGATGATATCAGAGCCGCCAGAAACAATTGGGCTGGTGCCCTCTTCTCTAGACTCCATGGCAACATCGGAGTCCTCCAATGGAACATCTTCGTTGGCATCCTCCATGGAAACGTCTGCAGACTCAGGAAGTACTTCCTCAGGAGGCTCCTCTTCCATTGTGGGTTCTGCCATCTCATTGGTTGGACTGATATATTCCTGGGTGTCTTTTGCCAAAACCTCAGAAGCTTCATCCCGTTCCACGTTACCCTGTGGAGAAAAGAATGCAGAGACATTTGATTTGTATTTTCACTTTCTTTTGCGTTTGAGGAAAAGGCTGTTAGCTTTGATGGCTTCTATGTTTTAATTTAAATGAAAACAGTTCATCAGGGCAAAAAATATATAATTCATAATTCAGAACTCTGGGGAAAATGTAACAATTAACTTTGTTGTTAGATTCTCTTTACCTCTGCTTTGACCTCATCTTTAGCGGCATCTTCGGCTTGCTCATCTGCTGGTAATTTGTCCCTGAAAAAGATATTCACGTTTTAACCATTGTGTCTCCCAACGTTGATAGATTAGTGGTATACAGTGTGACGGCAGCAGCCAACTACTTACAGTGATTCCTCCTGACTCTGTGTGTACTGGGTGAAGACTGTGGTATCAAGGGAAGCATCCAGGTTGTTGTACATGGCAGGGATGTCAACCCTTTAGAATAAAACCCATACAAAAGCATTTATACAGTGAGAAAATGTAAGCATTTCTAAACTTTGTTGATTTGTCTAAAGGCAAAAATAAAAAAAAGAGATGACATAATGAGACTTCCTGGTTAAAATAAAGAGTAAATTAACAAAATGAACAAGTTGATTTGCCCGAAACTGACCTTTTGGTTCTCTTGACCTCTTTCTGGTGCTCAGTGAGAACTCTCTCCTTGGTCTCAGGGGGGATGAACACAAAGTCTATCGAGGCCTGCTCCTCCAGTTCCTCTCTACGAGGCAGCTTGTGAGAACCAAAGTCAAGTTTTGTCTGATAGGGAGAGAATAAAAGTCAGCTCTAATATGATGCTGATGGCAAATGGTGGCAATAGAGACAACTTACTGTGTTTTGATGGCCTTTGTAAGAATATAAAAGCTGTCGAGCACAAGATTTGGTCATGGGCTTCAGAGAATAAAGAATTCCATTTCAATTGAGTCAATTCCATTTTCCTCAATGTGGGGAATTGAAATGGAATTCATACACAGGAAATGACTGGCAGCACTTACAGGGATGGGCTTGGTAGAGGTCTTGGAGTTCCTGTCCTTTATCTCCTCAGCCCTGGGCAGTAGAGAGTCCCTCTTCACCCCAGAAGTGACCTGTACTCCACTCAGTTTGGTCTCCAGCTGAGAGCTCTCACTCTGTATCCACAAAACATCATCCAGGGATTATTACACCATTCATATGAAACCTGCTCCGATTTCACTTATTCAACAGGGAAAACACTCACCGAGTACTGTCCACTGAGTTCATCTGGAACTTCAACAGACTGAAATCCAGGTAGAATGATAGGAGTGTTCTGCTTCACCTGGCTCAACACCGGCCTGGAAAAAAACAAACATTAGCAAACATGAAAACCTTTTAGGGTCAGTTTTCAGGACCCAGATTAAATACATTGCTGGACTTTAAAAGCAGTTTTATTGGAGATCCTCCACTGAATATGCTATTGGTCCAGGAAATCACCCCATAAATATAATATGGCTCATCTTAACATCCAAACAGATTCTTACTTGAGTTCCTCTGGATAGACGAGGACCAGAGTGTTGGCGAAGGTTGCATTCCAGAACTGTGTAGCTAAGGAGCGGACCTGCTTGCGCCGATGGAGGAACAGGACACAGAGCAAGGGGGACAGCAGGGAGAGCAGCTCATCATCATAGGCCAGGGCTGAACGGATCTGCAGGCACCCCAAGACATCACTCAGGAGCTTCTCCAGCTGCAGGGAAAGAACACACTTATAGTGAGACTAGCACCCAGACACAGATGATCAGTTAAAGACATGAAGCATGCAAAGAAAGAATCAAACTGACTTAGAAACTGAACAAAAATATAGACGCAACATGTAAAGTGTTGGTCCCATGGTTCATGAGCTGAACTTGAAAAAAATCCCAGAAATGCTAAATACCCAGCAAGAATATTTCTCTCAAATCTGTTAACATCCCTGCTCGTGAGTATTTCTCCTTTGCCAAGATAATCCATCCACCTGACAGGTGTGGCATATCAACAAGTTTGGTCAGTTTTGAGGGAGCGTGCAACAGGCTTGTTGACTGCAGCAAGGTCCACCAGAAATGTTGCCAGAGAATTTAATGTTCATTTCTCTACCAATGCGGTTTTAGAGAATTTGCCAGTACGTCCAACCAGCCTCAAAAACAAAGACCTTGTGTAACCATGCCAGCCCAGAAACTCTACATCCGGCTTCTTCACCTGCGGGATTATCTGAGACCAGCCACCCGGACAAGTGATGAAAGTGAGGAGTATTTCTGTCTGTAATAAAGCCCTTTTGTGGGGAAAATCTCATTCTGATTGGCCTGGCTCCCAAGTGTGTGGGCCTATACCCTCAAAGGCCCACACCTATGGCTGCGCTCCTGCACAGTCATGTGACATCCATAGATTAGGGCCTAATGAATGCATTTCAATTGACCGGTTTCCGTATATGAACATTAATTCAGTAAAATCTTTGAAATTGTTGCATTTATATTTCTGTTCAGTATATAACATTAATGCAGTAGTTTATATAGACATCCATGTCAGTACAGACAAAGAAACAAAATGGAAAACATTTCAACACACCTTTGCTCCAAGACTTGAGGTACATTTGCGCTGCTCATTTGGAGTCCTCCCAGCCTCTTCATAGAGGGCTACGAGGGGATGTGAGAGAGAGGCCAGGGCCTCCTGGATGGCTGTACCCAGAGACAGATTAGAGAACAAGATAGAGAGGATGGAGACCAGGGCTAGGCCTGTACCATTAGGGGCCGTCTCAGGGGCCTCCAGTGCATTGAAGGTCTCAAGGGATTGAACCAGCAGGGTCTGGAAGGTATACAGGTTCCCCAGCGCCTTGCTTTTCTTACGCACCCAGGTTAGATGGGTGTGGGGAGCTGGAAGGGACGAGGGGAGGGTAAGTAAACATCAAGCCCATTGAGTTAAAACACACCTTGCATTTGTGATAAAACAGTGCTAAAAGCATCTTACATTTCATCTTCTGCTGGAACTGTGGTGTGTAGGGAGAGAAGTCTGCACTCTCAGCGATGACCAGGAGGATGTTAGCAACCGCATGCAACGTTGCTGGAACCTGGAGTATAAACAAATGGGCATGGAACGCTCAATGAATCTGAACAAACTACTGGACCACAGTATTCATCAAAAGGCTACCAACTCTGGTAAATTAGATAACCATTGGGTGTTGGGTACAGTGCAGCGGTCCCCTCTTGCTTACCTTCAGAGCCTTTCTGTCCAATATGGCAGCCATCTTGACACACAGCTCCTCACAGCAGACGTTCTCCTCGGCGGTGGCCACCAGGGCAGAGCAGCGGGCAAACACCTTATACAGCCTGCACCACGTACCCAGCATGGACTTCTGAGTCATCTACAGAGGCAGAAAGCATGTTTCAGATTGAGCAAGTTGCAGTGGGACAACGCAGAATCACATATCTTCAAACTACCGTGCATTCCAGCACTCATTATGAGATTAGCGAATCTGCGCCTCCTCGACTTTCTCAAACTGATCCACTCAGATCACACTGACAGTATGGTACTTCACTTGAAATGACTGAAAATTAGAGCAAAGCCCTCAATAGGTTCAACTGTGGTTTATTTGATATTCCTATAGCATGATCTTTTAAAAGATAAGCAGACCTGCCAACCAATTTTTACCACTTCAGCACGGCGCCGGCACCCACACTGCTCAAATCATAGGCAAATGCACAGATTTTTTGCCCAACAACGGTGTTGGCAGACTGACTGCCTCAGTATGAATAGTAATCTATAGACTTATGGGTACTTGGTTGTTCTATGGCAGCCAACTAGAAATATGTTTAAAATGTACACATCAGGGCTCTCCCTAGGATTTCCTGACAACATGGTGCTGATGTAAGATTAACGTTGGTTGGGTGGGGTCAGTCAACTTCCCCGCTCAGGAAGTTGGAGCATTTTGCTTTAAAAAAAAAAAAAAATTTAAACGCCCATTTCCTGAAAGTCTTACATATCAAACAATGTACCCAACATAGATGTTTTGTTTGATGCTAAATTAAATTGAGGTGGTCTCAATGACACTTTCAGTTTTCTAGGTTAAATGTAGGGGTAATGATTATTCTAACAGGTGTCTATCTGGATAGTCTGGTGAAAACGTTCACTGGCTTCCTCTGAATGTTGTCGTAGTCTAGCTTACTGTTGGCTATCTGGAATATGAAACACCTGAACTAGGCCTGTATGAGCTTGTTTCAGTTCTCCATCCCAGACCTCATCCATCTAGTTAGGTCTGACAACTAGGACACCATTCTTTCAACATGCCTTGTCATTGGTGAACTGACTATCACATCCGCAGCCTAGTGTTGACATATGCCTACAGCTATATTAAGAGGACTGATCAAGATCTGATTCATTAACATAGGCCTACATTATCGTTTCTGCTTGTCCATGCGCTTGCTCATACTACTGTTGCAAATATCAAAGCATGTGCAGGCTAGATAGTGTTCTCGCTTAGTTGACTAAACGCTGCAGCTAACTATCTTTGTCGTAATGACGCCTTCGCTAAGGAACCAACTAAGAAATAAGTGGTTATGCGCTTGGCCAACACCAACAACTTCAGACGGTTGAGTCAAAAACCACAATGTGCCAACTAGAAGCCTATTGTTGTGTATTTAAGGGTCGTTTTTCCACACAAGCGTACATTGACCTCACATTGCATGCATGGTACGCAAAATGCGTGCAGGCTGGCAGGTCTGGATACAGTATGCCATCTCAAGAGACTCACCTGTAGCAGAACCTTGCCAGGTAGCAGGTGTATGATGGGGAACATCAGGGCAGTGAGCACAGCACTGAAGTTGTGCTCCAGAGCATCCCCTTGGTTCACCTCATTGGTCTGTGACGAGGGAGGAGAATCATATTAACCCATCTCCACCTCTATCTCAATCTATGCAACACGTAGGTGAAATATAAATCAGTTTGTTTAAGGTGACCCCATGGCGAAATTGTTCTTGCATCTAAACAAACAAGCATCGCATGCAGTGCAGTTCTAGAGCATTTACATGACATGTACAGATGTCAGTTATACAGTTTGTTCCTTTCGAACCTGTGTGATGGTGTCAGTCAGCGGGTTGACCACCAGGCTCCACATCCTCCAAAGCTGTTCTTTGTTCTCCAGAGTCCCCGCGCTGCGCCCAACCACCGCCAGGACCGCCTCCCCAAACGCCAGGGGGGACGTGGGGCCGGACAGGCCACAGCTCACCAGTGTCTCCAAACACAAGAAGAACCTGTGTGTGTGTGTGGGGGGGGACAGGCAGAGACAGATACAACTCAAAAAAGACCAGAAAAAGACATGTGGCTGCTACATTTACTTATGGTAAGACAGGAGGAAACCCACCTCTCATCCTCTACGAAGCCTGCCACCAGACTGTGGTTGTAGAAGAGGAGAATCAAGAACAGAGCTGGGGTTCCCTGGGGCAGAGACAGACGAGAAAATGTAACCACACCACACACAGAATTCAGAACACATCTGGCTCCCATATGAAAGACACTGCAGGATGTTCATTCACACTGATCGAGAGAAGACATCTTTGTAGAGCAGGTCACAGGGTTGTCATCAGTACAGTGTCTACAGCTATGTCTCAGGGAACCTTCTATTGTTCAGATTTAAGATTGTGTGCAACAAAGAAAGGAGTCTGAGCTAGCGGGAAGCCTCTGGATAGACCTACTGCATTTCAGTTTATTACGTATGGAAACTGTTGCTTACATGGTGCCTTTCCCAATGATCCTAGATCTATGTCAAGACCATAATCAGATACACCCTGCATACATCTGAACACAAAGAGAAGAGGCAGAAACTCACATTCAGTACATCCATTTTGCCCACTTGGTAAGAGGCAGATCCCAGTACTCTCTGAGGGATACCCTTCACTGTCAATTCCAGCAGACTCTGTTGAGAGAGTCAGTAAGAAAACCATCTACTGAAAGCATTACAGCAGACCTTTTTACAAGCTAAGTGTGGCGCTTCATTGAGCGATATCCAGAACATCTACATACAAGGTGGTCTACTGACACTTGTATGAAAAACTCCTGGACCAAAACACACACTCATTAACAGAAGTTAGTAAGACTTCAGCTTTTAGTTTCCACTAACATGGGCTACCAGAAGACCAGTCCTGGTTGGAGGTGTAGTAGAATAAGAGTAGGTAGTACAGTGGTGGAGGCAGGTCTTACCAGAGCCCTGTTTGCAGGGAGGGCCTCTGAGGAGATGATGCCCTGTAGAGCCTGTAGCAGCAAGGTCAGCACCTCAGAGCCTTGCCTTTCCTTCTTATTGCCTGCTGTCACAGTAACACAGGTACAAGGGACAGGATGAGAGACAAACAAAGACAACATACTAGGGGTGGAACTCCATTGGTCTTTCCTCTCTCCTCACCACCTTCTCAAAACACATTGGAGAAGGTCCAAGGAGAGAGACCTTGAATTTACTTTTTAAGAAAGAGGCAAGGAGAAAGGACGAAAGTTATCAAGGAAAGACTTGAGACTCGTTTACGTAATTTCTTTGGAAGGTCATCACTGGGGTCTTGCCCCTCAGATTTCATTCCTCGTCACAGCGGTTTCAGACCCGAAAGTCTGACGTCCGCTCAGTCTTAAACTGATGACAGTGGGGTAGGGCCTGGGGTGGGGGAGGCTGGGGTCTCTGCTCTCCCCTCTGACAAAGAGGACTCAGGCCCAGCTCTGGTACTCTGTGTGGAGCCGCAGGGCTGACCCATGGCTGAAAGGGTCAGTCCAACAGAGCAGCGGCCACAGAACACAACATTTCTCAACAGTAGCCAACTAAATGAAGACGGAGTGAGGTTAAACTATGGCATTACTCATCCAGCATGATGGTCTATCATTCCAACGGAGCATCCCAAACCACTCCAGTATTCCAGTAATAGCACACTTATAAATGACCCTACTGGTCAACTGATCACCATGCCCTTCATTAGTTGACTCAGCTGTGCCAGTACTGCAATACATAAAGTAAGTGGAACGGTTGGGGGTAACGAGGAGACGTTTGGGTAACATGGCTATAGAGGAACTAGCCAAGGCTGAAACTAGCTCATCAGTGAGTGAGATTACAGAGCTTCCTGGATAGACTGCAGGCCTAAATCATGATAGGGGTTCTTCTCTAACTCCAATCTGATGTGGTTGGACCCTAGGCACTCACCAGCATCAATCGTTGTGCTTACGAAACTGACAAGGTTCTTCCATATAAGGGAAAGCAAGGCATCTGCAGGGGATAGAGAGAAAAGGCAAGTCACCCCACATGAAGTGGCACAGTCATTTAACCCCCCCCACACATGCACTTCTACACATACAATCATTCCTTCCAACTCCTCCACCCCCAAGCAATGACTCTGAAGCTGTTTCCAATTACTAGTCGATGTGAGGGAGCCCTTCCACGGCAGCAAGTCAAGCCAGAGCTATCCTATCCCCTTAATGGAGAGAGTACTTCTCTCTGGGTGCGTTTACACAGGCTGCCCAATTCTGATATTTATTCCACTAATTGGTCTTTTGACCAATGATATCAAATATTACTCAGAGCCGGTCTGATTGATCAAAAGACCAATTAGTGATACAAATGTGAGGCTGTGTAAACGCAGCCACACACACACACACACACACACGTTACAGGCCTGGCTTGCCGCATGCTGCAGCTTGTACTAGGGAATGTTTAGAGCCTGCGGCATCTTCTCTTGGAAGAAGGCTTGCTGAATAGCATGCAAAGTGGAAGGAAGTTAGGAAAAATATAAGCCTAACAGGGCCATAGATTATTTATATCCTCTCCCTGGCTACCTGACTGGCAGAGGAAGAAACAGATATACACGGAGGCTGACTCTGAAACAGTCTTCGAGACTACATACAATGGCTCTACTGTAGGGTTGGAATTGCCAGGGAGCTCACCATACATTAGGTACCGATACGATATGTACTGAGACTCTCAGGATCCTAAATGTACTGAGATTCTCAGGATCCTAAATGTACTGAGATTCTCAGGATCCTAAATGCACTGTGACATTCTCAGGATCCTAAATGCACTGTGACATTCTCAGGATCCTAAATGCACTGTGACATTCTCAGGATCCTAAATGCATTGTGACATTCTCAGGATCCTAAATGCATTGTGACATTCTCAGGATCCTAAATGCATTGTGACATTCTCAGGATCCTAAATGCATTGTGACATTCTCAGGATCCTAAATGTATTGTGACATTCTCAGGATCCTAAATGTATTGTGACATTCTCAGGATCCTAAATGCATTGTGACATTCTCAGGATCCTAAATGCATTGTGACATTCTCAGGATCCTAAATGCATTGTGACATTCTCAGGATCCTAAATGCATTGTGACATTCTCAGGATCCTAAATGCATTGTGACATTCTCAGGATCCTAAATGCATTGTGACATTCTCAGGATCCTAAATGCATTGTGACATTCTCAGGATCCTAAATGCATTGTGACATTCTCAGGATCCTAAATGCATTGTGACATTCTCAGGATCCTAAATGCATTGTGACATTCTCAGGATCCTAAATGTATTGTGACATTCTCAGGATCCTAAATGTATTGTGACATTCTCAGGATCCTAAATGTATTGTGACATTCTCAGGATCCTAAATGTATTGTGACATTCTCAGGATCCTAAATGTATTGTGACATTCTCAGGATCCTAAATGTATTGTGACATTCTCAGGATCCTAAATGTATTGTGACATTCTCAGGATCCTAAATGTATTGTGACATTCTCAGGATCCTAAATGTATTGTGACATTCTCAGGATCCTAAATGTATTGTGACATTCTCAGGATCCTAAATGTATTGTGACATTCTCAGGATCCTAAATGTATTGTGACATTCTCAGGATCCTAAATGTATTGTGACATTCTCAGGATCCTAAATGTATTGTGACATTCTCAGGATCCTAAATGTATTGAGATTCGAAACAGCGATTTTATTGCAATTTGCTGTTCCAAACATATTGCTCACCATACACCGAGTAAACAAAACATTAAGAACACCTGCTCTTTCCATGACAGACTGACCAGGTTAATCCAGGTGAAAGTTACAATCCGTTATTGTTGTCCTTTATTAAATCCACTTCAAAATTAGTCTCGATCAGTCATTTTTTTTTTACACCAATACCACCTAACAAAAAATAAAATTACAAGTATCACTATAATATGGCCCACATCCCTACTCTAAAGGAGCCATTATGGCGTTCATTGAGCCTATGCTCTTGTCAATTACAGTAAGTTACTTGAGGGCAGGTTGGTACCTGGGGCGTCTTTGCCGATGCAGATGAAGCTGTCGTGCACAGCAGTGATCAGCAGAGGGGCGTGCTTGGTGAAGGAGAAGGGGCTGGACAGGAAGGGGTGAGAAATAGGTTCTGAGAAAACAAAGAGGGTCAGTCAAGTTAGAAACAGGCAAACAGGTTCCAACAATTATTTTTTATCTGACAGTTTACTTTACAGTGATTGCACATGGATAATGTGTGTGTCATCCCACGGTAACAAACATTTATTAAACTAGTTCTACACCTCCACAGGTTCAAAGGGCAAACCATATTCAAACAGCACCACAGAGCAGCAAATCAAATTGTGGTAGTAACCATTGTATTTCTATGGTAGCAACCCGCCCCCTCCCTCACCCAGGCTGAGCGTCAGCTTGTTCTTGGCTGCGGCGGTTGTGACTTCTGACCCCAGGAAGTAGTGCAACAACATCTCTAGTCCCAGCAGCTGGACGGAGGGGTAGGCTTGGGCCACCACCACACCGGTGTTTAGGTTCAGACGGGGCACCATAGTGCCAGAGAACGCTGGGGAACCTGGTGGGGCGGGGGAAGAGTGATTCATCAATGACGTATGAATCTCAGAGTAAAACATTCAGTTTTTTTTTTACATCCAATGTTTCCACAGTTCCTGGTGACACATTTCAGGTATATCCGACACGAGAATATTAAGTAATGCTGTTCTATACGCTACTAGGTAAATGCACGTACATAACGGCAAGTCACGCATGCAAATTGAAAGCAAAACAGCTAACGAGCAGCAGACGATATTTTCCAGTACTAGTCAATAGAAGGTAGGTGAGGGCAGTCAGAGGGAGACTGTACCAGATTTAGGAGTAGTGGTCCCCACAGCACTGCACTGGCTGGAGCTCCTGGAAGGAGTGGCTGGCAGGGCCGAGTCCGGGCCCAGGGTGCACTGGAGGAGAGGAACACCAACCTGACAACACAGACTACTAGTCAACAACAGTAACATATTAAGTGTGGTTAAAAACAAAGGGCAATGATAACGTCAGATAAGACAATACATGAGTAGATTCAGGTTCTCAATTGAATCTCAATCCCCCAGTAACAAATCCTGCTCAGAGTCCTAACACATTATCAGGTTATGTTATTCTAGTATAAAGATGAAATGCTTGTTGTACCTGTTCAAAATGTGCAGTATAAACATGTACATAAAACAGTAAGAGAAACACGAGCAGTACCTGTACAAAGTGTGCAGGCAGGTTGGCTCCCAGTTTGACCACCAGGTACCACCAGACCTCCAGCTTGGTGAGCAGCAGGGCCTCAGTCCTCACCTGAATGGAGCTGAGGGGCTGCAGCAGCAACTTTAGACGCTTGGCACTGCACAGGATCTCTACAGTACAGAGGAGACAGTTACAGTCCGTATAGAACAGGATCTCTACAGTACAGAGGAGACAGTTACAGTCCGTATAGAACAGGATCTCTACAGTACAGAGGAGACAGTTACAGTCCGTATAGAACAGGATCTCTACAGTACAGAGGAGACCGTTACAGTCCGTATAGAACAGGATCTCTACAGTACAGAGGAGACAGTTACAGTCCGTATAGAACAGGATCTCTACAGTACAGAGGAGACCGTTACAGTCCGTATAGAACAGGATCTCTACAGTACAGAGGAGACAGTTACAGTCCGTATAGAACAGGATCTCTACAGTACAGAGGAGACAGTTACAGTCCGTATAGAACAGGATCTCTACAGTACAGAGGAGACAGTTACAGTCCGTATAGAACAGGATCTCTACAGTACAGAGGAGACAGTTACAGTCCGTATAGAACAGGATCTCTACAGTACAGAGGAGACAGTTACAGTCCGTATAGAACAGGATCTCTACAGTACAGAGGAGACAGTTAGTCCGTATAGAACAGGATCTCTACAGTACAGAGGAGACAAAACTGTTCGCTGCTCTGGCCCCCCAATGGTGGAACAAAGTCCCTCACGACGCCAGGACAGCGGAGTCAATCACCACCTCCCGGAGACACCTGAAACCCCACCTCTTTAAGGAATACCTAGGATAGGATAAGTAATCCTTCTCACCCCCCTTTAAGATTTAGATGCACTATTGTAAAGTGACTATTCTACTGGATGTCATAAGGTGAATGCACCAATTTGTAAGTCGCTCTGGATAAGAGCGTCTGCTAAATGACTTAAATGTAAATGAGACAGGCAGACAGTTACAGTCCGTATAGAACAGGATCTCTACAGTACAGAGGAGACAGGCAGACAGTTACAGTCCATATAGAACAGGGATCTACACCCCTAGCTAGCCACAATTGGCAAAAAAACACATCTGCCAATTCATTTCCAGCAGTATTTCCCTGTATGTTTGTGTGTTGCGCGCATTTGTCAATCATTCCCTTTGTGTAACCAGTTAGCTATCATTATAACTTTCTTATGGGTTGATGGACTTCCCCCCCAAAACATCCAGTTAAAAGTTAACTGCAGAGTAGGCTTACATGGGCTTTTGTTTCGCAATCTCTGTCATGAAATATGCAGCATCAAAAAACATGGTACAGTACAATCCTAGCTCACAAAATGCACAATTAAAGGGGTATCGACCAAAATATCATAATAAACACAAATGGTCTTTGATGCAATTTTACCACTGACATGGACTCACATCAAATATTACTGTTCAGAAAAAAAATCCCAAAACAGAAAAATGTAACAGAAAAGGGAATTCTGGAAAATACAGAGGGCCTGTTTGAAAGCTGGGGGAAAAATGTACAAGTAGCTCATGACATGTTTCATAATTTAAAAGTAGCTCTCATGCTAGGAAACATTGGAGACCCCTGGTATAGAACTTCCCTAAACCACGAATACATAAAGTAACATGTTCAACTGTTATTGAGTGGTCCTCATAGTTTTCCATTTGAGGAGTAGTATTTTAGTGAACTTTCCTAACTCAAAAGTGAGAATCAAGCCTCTTAGCACATGATCGACATAGAAAATAATGTGTGAGGACTCAGTGGATGTTTACTAGAGTATCTTCTAAACCACGTCATAGAAACCTCGATTAAAATACATTTTAAAGTAAAACAGCTGATGAAAGTAAAGACTAAAAAGCAGCAACTCAATTCAACTGGATTAAGTCAAAGCATGCTGTTTTCTTGCACACACCTGGGTTGAGTGCGAAATTGTCAATCAGGCTCTTCCAAGCGATGAAGGCGATCTTCTTGATGTTTGGGGAGGAGCTACGGAAGCCCAGTTCCTCCAGGCCAAGCAGGGAGTTGATGAAGGGACCACCTCTATGGAGCAGCTGTGGGATGGAACACAATTCACAGTGTTTCAATACAACTTCTGAAGAGCCAAGCAGATCATTACATGCACTGCCCAATTCCCTCCCTAACCATTACGTAGTAGATAAGTAGCGAATAAGTAGTAAATGGTGCAGGTTTTAAACCATAAAGAATGACTGAGCCTTACCTTCCCCAGGAGCCTGACAAACAACGGCCAGAGTTTCAGCACGTTGGTCTCGTTCTTCGTGGAGAACAGTTTCTGGAGCTCTGGGATGAGTTTCTGGAGTGAAAACGAGATAAATGATGTCGGAATGTGAAGAAACCGGCATGAAACATGCTGCGTTTGATGTGCTGCATTTCCAAACCTTCCATTTCAATCAAACGCATTTCTAGCGCAGTTTTTACATCAGCAGTTGTCACAAAGTGATTTGACAGTAACCTGGCCTAGACACAATGACAGAGTAAAGACTCACTGAGGACATGAGAGGTTCTAGGATGGCAGCCACCTCCTTCTGTTTCTCCAGAAGTAGAGGCAGGCCCATCTCCAGGGCTGCTGCCGCCCGCAGGCGCACCTTAGAGGCAGAGTGGACCACCAGGGGGATGACCAGCTTGGCCCACTGTACTGCATCCTCACCCATCTGGGCCGAGGCCTGCTCCAACAAACTGACCACAGAGATAGTGTGTCATGACAGAGAAAGTGCTGATGATCACTGAAATAAAGTCATGAGTCTCCTCCAGCCCAGAGAGCTATGAACACAAGCCAAAACAGAGACAGAATGTTGAGCCAGATAAAGTACTGTAACATCCATCTGCTTAATGTCGGCGTTATCACGCTGAACCATTAAATGGTGCTTTCCTAAATGAGGGTCATACACCCAACCAAATCTATTGATTACGAGGTAGGAGTACATGAGTGGGTGGGTTTGTATACCTTATGACAACATTCAGAGACTCGTGCTCCATAACTACAGACTGGATGTCTTCTCTCGTCCGCACACACTCCAGGGCCCTCAGGATCTCTGGAACCTTCTTGGCCACCACCTCTGTAGGGAAGTTCTGTTTGGAAATTACCCATAATGCTCGTGTGCATGTGTTCTTGTCTGTGGACTTTACCACCAGAGAGGAAAGTGCTGACAATATCTCCTCTGCAAAAGTAGCTATGGGGAAAGGGAGAGAAAGAGAAGATTACAAATCACATTATCTTCCTCCTTATCATACATTACAGTCTTGTTTCCAGAACAGAGATAAAGAAAAATATCTGTCATTATCGGGAAAATGTACTTGCTAACAACCCGTGACTGACGTCATCAACCAGAAACAGGGCATGCCGTCATTTGACATTTAAAATAAATAACATCACTTAATTACTCAAAATGACGGAACGGTCACGACTTTTCACAGTGGAAGAGGCTGTATTCTGTGTCGTTTGGCGATACGGATTCAGACACGTCTTCGCACTTTGAAAGTGATGATGTCGAGGTGAGTGAAACAAATCAACAGCAGATATAGGCTTGGTGTTGTTGATGTTTGATGCTGCTCTCTGATGAGCAAATCCTGTCATGATCACATGTTTGGTACAGCCAGGTGAGCACATCAGCAGTGAAGCAGGAGCTCAAATGATTGCTCTCTGTCTCACAGGAATAGTTGCAGTGTTAGGCTATATATACTCCGCTAACTAATTGGTTGTTTTGTCTTGATCATACCAATGTAATCCATATGGAAAGAGCCCACGCTGCTTGTCAGGCAAGAAAAGTACTGTGGCTGTAAATTAATGCTGAGCTTTCGAAGCACCGAGCTCAGCGGTCACTTTCACTAGTCGGCCATACAGACAAGCAGCTAGCAAGCCACCGAAATTGAGATTAGAGTAGTTTGTGTTTATCTGTTGGGCTTAAGTCATGGTTTGTCCTGTTCGCTAGGTAAAGATATTCGTAGGCTATACATTGCCTTGTTTTCCGCGCAGTGGAGCTCATACCGATACATTTCAGTTGGAAACTGTCCCAGCTTTGTCACTAATCAACTAACACTGGCGAAGTCTGTAGTTAGGCTGTCAGGCAAGAAAACAAGAATTGGAGGCAACATTATGCCTCACTGACGATGTGGTCACTTGATCGGGGCAGCTCTAGCAGGGCAGAAATTCTATGACGGTGCCACGTTGAAAGTCACTGAGCTCTTCAGTAAGGCCATTCTACTTCCAATGTTTGTCAATGGAGATTGCATGGCTGTGTGCTCAACTTTATACACCTGCCACTTTATAGGATGGGGCCGTGCTTCAATATATTTTATGGCATGTTGAAGGCTAAATCCAAACACTCAAGTGAGTGTGATATGAATTTAACCTACAAATCTTATTAGGGAAATTGTGTACTTTTTTTATATTGTCCCTGAACAGTTGTTTTGTATCTTCTCTCTTTATCGGTCTGTCTATCTAAAACTTGCATTCACTGAATAGTCGTCACCCAAGTTACTATTTCTACCTTTCGTGTCAGGCCTGGTCTGTACTAAATCTTATTGAGAGAGGTTATATACATTTTGAAATAGTCTGAATAATTGTTTGTATTTTTACATTGTTACAGAAGTAAGAATCGTTGACGATCAAATAACCCACTTTGTGTGGGTTTTGAAATGCTTTCTAAATATTGTACTCTGGTCACATTATGGATTATTTTTCATACATGTAAATAATATTTACAATATATAATACTTAGTACTTTTTGAGTGAGTAATTTAATTACTCCAGGGTTTTAGTTGTGTGTTATTATTTTTAGTGAGTGTTATTACATAAAGGGAAACAAAATTAGTGTTATTCCAATTGACATGAATGTGGGGTCATATCAAAGAGGTTGTGCTCCTTAAAACTAAGTCAACAAACAAAATTTAAAAGCTCTTTGTTTTTGAGCCATATCTGCTTGAAATGTGTGAGAAAAAGAGAAAATTCTCAGTAATCTACAGCTGCATTCTAGAATTCTATTGGGGTCTAAATTAAGTCTATCTTTGGAGTATAACGTAGTGTCAATGTAAATCTGGATTAGTGCTTCTTAGTCTAGGCTTATCCGTGCCAGTTACACTTGTCCCATGTAAACCTATGAAGTGCTCTACTTGTTCAGTACCTGAGATAGCAGAGACAACGTGGACATGAAACACACAGAACCCCAGGGCCTGCAGGGCAGCTTGGCTCAGCTCTGCATTCTGACTGGAGATATGGGTCTAAAACAACATGACAATAGCTTTACAAGTGGACATTTATGACAGTATCCCTATGTTAATTAAAGTTTAAAAAATGTAAATGTACTGCTTTATAAATATTCTTCACATAAAGCAAGCACTCACCTGGAAAGTTTTACCCAAACGTGGAAAGTGCTTTACTACTGCAGGGAGGAATTGCGTTCCATCATCTCCACTGAGACGACTGAAAAGACAAGTCAGACTCAGGAATTACAGTGTACATTTACAATAGAAAATTAGGCATCTTATATAGAGTTACACAAGACACAGATCTACCCCCTACCATAGCTCATTAGAGAGAAGAATATACACCTGACATGACCTTAGATCAGCATCTAGAGATAACAACGTCACCTTACAGGCTACGCATGTCCAACTAAAGCACCTACTTGGCAATAGTGAGGTAGGCTTCAGTCTGCTCCGGTTGTCCAGCTGTGCTATCCTCCAGAGATTCCAGCAGAGGAAGGAGACCTGAGCTGGTAGGAGGCACCATCGCCATCACCCTGGTTCCTCACTCAAACCCTGCTGGGAGAGGATGTTGAGACAGACACTGTGACAATGTTCCATCTCTGCCTCAACAGGTGTTTTTGTTTAGGTTGCTAGATAACTAGAGTAAAGTTTTGGATTCATATTTTTGATTTGGATATGTGCATGTTGTGTGACACAGTTGCTACGAGTTGAACGTGTAAGCGTGTATCCTTCCATGTGAGTACGAGGGGTCAGGCTGGGCATCACTGCCAGAATCAAAACATCCCTGAACTGTACTTACTCTTCAATCCTCTTAGCTAGCTACCCTTCTAAGTAGAGGGCATTAGTAGCTGTTCAACATACAGGACTGGACACCTATAAGCTTAATACTAACTTATTTAAAAAAATATATAAAAAAATAGCTCAAAACTATCTGAAGTGAGCTGGTTAGCTAGGTAGCCACAACATTAGCTAACTGGTTTGCTAACTAGCCATCGACAAAAAAATATATATAATACCAAATATACGCACATTCTCAACTTACTAAATAATGTTGAATGGCAATACTGTCAAAACTAATACAGGTAGCTAACTATCTAACTTGCAATTGCTCACGAGTATTTTATGTATAGCAAGCTACTCCCTCGGATCGCGCGAAAATACAAACAAAACACAGCCAAATGCACTTCCTCACCTTGCAATTCCTGAAAGAACACAAACGATAAAATAAAATGATACCATCAACGCCAATAATATACTGCAATTATACGCGATATTATCTTATTTAAGCAAATAGTTTACGTATTTTCTTTCTCTCTGACTCTCCCAGTGTAGTTTCCTCTCCCCGCGAAAACGCTGGCGCGAAACTAGTACGCTGTCTGAAAGTCACCTATGACCCGACGCACGGACCGCCCACTCTGAGCAGAACACAAAAGATTCTGTTTTTTGAAAAGCTTTGATCGTAGTCTTCAAACTGTGTCCACATTTTACATATCAAGACAGGAGGTGTTATCAGTACTTTATACACATAGCAATATATCCTAAAATACTTTTCACAACATTTCAAATGTGATATATCTTTCTCTTCTTGTAATATAGGATATTTAATATGTTTTATGCATAAATGAAAATCCTGCAAATGCTCTTTTTATTTGAAAAATTATAGTCTACATTTGCAGAATAATAAATAATAATAAAGCCTATATCCAAATAACTAACTACCTATTATTATGTGCTATATAAGCCTAATCAGGTAATTGTAGAATCGTGTATTGCCTTTCTATTGACAATGTCCCAAATTGGTGAAAATTAATTTCACTGAACATCCCAAAATTGTACTACAACATTATTTACTGAATAACTCCATTCAAAACTTGATGATCATCCTAAACAATGATAAGGATGGGGAGGGACATTGAAGTACAGTAGTGACAAACTCAACAACACCCAAATCAAATAAAACATTCAACATGTGAGGTTATACATTTAATACAGCATTTATTTGCTTTCCCTTGAAGACAACAAGGATACACACATCAATTACATGAGTAAAAACGACAACATTATAAATACAATAGGAAACATTAACATAAAAAACATTATTAAATAATTTGTCAAGTGAAGTAGTAGTTGGTGTCATTCTGGAAGTGGTGGAGAGAAGAGTTCACAGCAATGTACTCCAGCTGGAAGCCTCCTGCCACCACAGAGGCATCGGACAGGAACTTTAGTGTCATCACATTCCCTGTGGGAGAGAGAAACGGGGAAAGGTGACATTTGGATATTTGCTATGTGGATATATCAAATCACATTTTATTTGTCACATACAAGTGTTCAGCAGATGTTATTGTGGGTGTTGCGAAATGCTTGTGTTTCTAGCTCCAATAGTGCAGTAATATCTAACAAGTAATATCTAACAATATACACAATCTAAAGTAAAGGAATGGAATTAAGAATATATAAATACTTGCACGAGCAATGTCAAAGTGGCATAGACTAAGATACAGTAGAATAGGATAGAAAACAGTATATAATTACGATATGAGTCATGCAAAATATGTCAACATGATTAAAGTGACTAGGGTTCCATTATTAAATGGGGGCCAGTAGCCAGTGATTTCCAAGTCTAAATGGATATATTGCTATGTGTATAAAGTACTGATAATACCTCCTGTCCTGATATTTGAAATGTGGACATAGTTTAGAACTAAAACTAACTAAAAATCGATAAACAATTGATGATTAAAAAAGGGCTTTGCCTCATGCCTACTACCGCAGCACAGCCGTACTAAAAAAGTCACAACACACCTCCTCTTGTGTACATTTGCTTTAATCCTTGGCAGAAATATACAGTAACTTCTTGATCTATAATAATGAATATTCATCATAATATGGTAATAAAATAGGAATGTGTTTGTTTCATACCTGTGCTAATTAAGTCATCTGGTAAATAATCTCCACAGTACCTGGAAATAATACATGTATTTATTTGATCGTAGAGTAACATGTTGACAAAATGGTTATACGAAACACAACAAGAGGACAGTAGCCTATGTTATGACAGTATGTTGTGTGAAAAGAGAGTCTTATGAGTCTTGTGAGTCTATATGAGTATCAATACATTTAGTACAATGCACCTTTCTGACATCTTGGATAAGACTGTAACAACCCTGAATCAACCATACAATGTAAACTCAACAAATTAAAACTTAATGCAAAGGCACATTCAATCAAAAGCTGGATCCTCACCTCCCGGTAAAGCCAGAGACGTCATCATAGCTGTCATAGATCTCCAGGTAGTCTGCTAGACAGGACGTGTCCTCCTCCACGTCGAACTCCAGGAAATGCAGGCGTATCCTATGTCCATAGCGCACACGGATGTGCCAGTAGCAGATCTGCTCATCTTGGTACTCCTCTGGGTAACCAGGTGACTGGATGATCTTCTGCTGGTCTGTCAGAGTTCCTCCACACTCCTTCGCTGTGGACCATGAGAGAGGAGGAGACAGGATGAGGAAACGTTATATTAGAAATGATAGATATAGTGTAACAGATCAAATAGAAAGAACACACTAATAAGCATAATTAATAAACTAAAATAGATCCAGAGGACTTTCAATTAGTCGCTTTCCTTAGCTGATTGTAAATAATAAAGAGAAGAGAATATTCTGCACAATGGCTGTTACTAGACTGTTAATAGTAATGCTGTAGACATAACAAGTTTATTAAAACACACATCAGTGTGTTTGTTACATGTGCTATCAACATATGCATTATGATATATTAAAATAAAGGGGCGTTCTGCTTGTTTTGTTCTCTTTCACGTGTGATGTGACCACTGAATGAAGTTAGAAATGGGAAAAGAGACTTCTTTGTCATTTGAATGAAGAAAATGAAAGGAGCAGTTTGGATTAAATTAACTGAAAAGCTCTAGATCCCTTGGATTTGTACAGGGAAAATGATTGTATTTAGGAGCTGTTTTATGCAATTCATCGATGAAATGCAAACCATACATCCTCTAAGTCACAGGCAATTATGAGTAAAATGAGTGGCTGTGCCCTAAATGGCACCCTATTACCTATTTAGTGCATTACTTTTGATCAGAGTGCTATGTCAAAAACTAGTGCACTAATAAGGAAATATGGTGCCATTTGGGACACAAGTAGTATCTTAAGGCAGCTATCTAATCCAATGAGGCAACCTCTTCCATGTTTTTTATTTTATTTTTATTTCACCTTTATTTAACCAGGTAGGCTAGTTGAGAACAAGTTCTCATTTGCAACTGCGACCTGGCCAAGATAAAGCATAGCAGTGTGAACAGACAACACAGAGTTACACATGGAGTAAACAATTAGCAAGTCAATAACACAGTAGAAAAAAAAATGGGCAGTCTATATACAATGTGTGCAAAAGGCATGAGGAGGTAGGCGAATAATACAATTTTGCAGATTAACACTGGAGTGATAAATGATCAGATGGGCATGTACAGGTAGAGATATTGGTGTGCAAAAGAGCAGAAAAGTAAATAAATAAAAACAGTATAAAAACAGTATGGGAATGAGGTAGGTGAAAAAGGGTGAGCTATTTACCTATAGACTATGTACAGCTGCAGCGATCGGTTAGCTGCTCGGATAGCTGATGTTTGAAGTTGGAGAGGGAGATAAAAGTCTCCAACTTCAGCGATTTTTTGCAATTCGTTCCAGTCACAGGCAGCAGAGTACTGGAACGAAAGGCGGCCAAATGAGGTGTTGGCTTTAGGGATGATCAGTGAGATACACCTGCTGGAGCGCGTGCTACGGATGGGTGTTGCCATCGTGACCAGTGAACTGAGATAAGGCGGAGCTTTACCTAGCATGGACTTGTAGATGACCTGGAGCCAGTGGGTCTGGCGACGAATATGTAGTGAGGGCCAGCCGACTAGAGCATACAAGTCGCAGTGGTGGGTGGTATAAGGTGCTTTAGTGACAAAACGGATGGCACTGTGATAGACTGCATCCAGTTTGCTGAGTAGAGTGTTGGAAGCCATTTTGTAGATGACATCGCCGAAGTCGAGGATCGGTAGGATAGTCAGTTTTACTAGGGTAAGCTTGGCAGCGTGAGTGAAGGAGGCTTTGTTGCGGAATAGAAAGCCGACTCTGGATTTGATTTTTGATTGGAGATGTTTGATGAGTCTGGAAGGAGAGTTTGCAGTCTAGCCAGACACCTAGGTACTTATAGATGTCCACATATTCAAGGTTGGAACCATCCAGGGTGGTGATGCTAGTCGGGCATGCGGGTGCAGGCAGCGATCGGTTGAAAAGCATGCATTTGGTTTTACTCGCGTTTAAGAGCAGTTGGAGGCCACGGAAGGAGTGCTGTATGGCATTGAAGCTCGTTTGGAGGTTGGATAGCACAGTGTCCAATGACGGGCCGAAAGTATATAGAATGGTGTCGTCTGCGTAGAGGTGGATCAGGGAATCGCCCGCAGCAAGAGCAACATCATTGATATATACAGAGAAAAGAGTCGGCCCGAGAATTGAGCCCTGTGGCACCCCATAGAGACTGCCAGAGGACCGGACAGCATGCCCTCTGATTTGACACACTGAACTCTGTCTGCAAAGTAATTGGTGAACCAGGCAAGGCAGTCATCCGAAAAACCGAGGCTGTTGAGTCTGCCGATAAGAATTTGGTGATTGACAGAGTCGAAAGCCTTGGCGAGGTCGATGAAGACGGCTGCACAGTACTGTCTTTTATCGATGGCGGTTATGATATCATTTAGTACCTTGAGTGTGGCTGAGGTGCACCCGTGACCGGCTCGGAAACCAGATTGCACAGCGGAGAAGGTACGGTGGGATTCGAGATGGTCAGTGACCTGTTTGTTGACTTGGCTTTCGAAGACCTTAGATAGGCAGGGCAGGATGGATATAGGTCTATAGCAGTTTGGGTCCAGGGTGTCTCCCCTTTGAAGAGGGGGATGACTGCGGCAGCTTTCCAATCCTTGGGGATCTCAGACGATATGAAAGAGAGGTTGAACAGGCTGGTAATAGGGGTTGCGACAATGGCGGCAGATAGTTTCAGAAATAGCGGGTCCAGATTGTCAAGCCCAGCTGATTTGTACGGGTCCAGGTTTTGCAGCTCTTTCAGAACATCTGCTATCTGGATTTGGGTAAAGGAGAACCTGGAGAGGCTTGGGTGAGGAACTACGGGGGGGGCGGAGCTGTTGGCCGAGGTTGGAGTAGCCAGGTGGAAGGCATGGCCAGCCGTTGAGAAGTGCTTATTGAAGTTTTCGATAATCATGGATTTATCGGTGGAGACCGTGTTTCCTAGCCTCAGTGCAGTGGGCAGCTGGGAGGAGGTGCTCTTGTTCTCCATGGACTTCATGTTGAGTACGGTCGTCACATGTGCTGCCATCTCCAAATGTATCATTCTCCACCATGAAAACATCATGACAGGTCCCAATACAGCTGTTTTGTCATGATTAATTTTAAAATGAGGTGTAAGTGTTATTTACAATATCTGGATAAAGGTCTTACCACATACTGTACAGCCGTGGCCAAAAGTTTTGAGAATGACACAAATATTAATTTTCACAGTCTGCTGCCTCAGTTTGTATGATGGCAATTTGCATATACCCCAGCATGTTATGAAGAGTGATCAGATTAATTTCAAAGTCCCTCTTTGCCATGCAAATGAACTGAATCCCCCCAAAACATTTCCACTGCATTTCAGCCCTGCCACAAAAGGACCAGCTGACATCATGTCAGTGATTCTCTCATTAACACAGATGTGAGTGTTGACAAGGACAAGGCTGGAGATCACTCTGTCATGCTGATTGAGTTCAAATAATAGACTGGAAGCTTTAATAGGAGGGTGGTGCTTGGAATCACGTGCCGTCATCATTGCTTTGCACAAAAAGGGCTTCACAGACAAGGATATTTCTGCCAGTAAGATTGCACCTAAATCAACCATTTATCGGATCATCAAGAACTTCAAGGAGAGCCGTTCAATTGTTGTGAAGAAGGCTTTGAAGCGCCAAAGAAAGTCCAGCAAGCGCCAGGACCGTCTCCCAAAGTTGATTCAGCTGCGGGATCGGGGCACCACCAGTACAGAGCTTGCTCAGGAATGGCAGCAGGCAGGTGTGAGTGCATCTGCACGCACAGTGAGGCAAAGACTTTTGGAGGATGGCTTAGTGTCAAGCAGGGCAGCAAAGAAGCCGCTTCTCTCCAGGAAAAACATCAGGGACAGACTGATATTTTGCAAAAGCTACAGGGATTGGACTGCTGAGGACTGGGGTAGAGTCATTTTCTCTGATGAATCCCCTTTCCGATTGTTTGGGGCATCCGGAAAAAAGTTTGTCCGGAGAAGAGAAGGTGAGCGCTACCATCAGTCCTGTGTCATGCCAACAGTAAAGCATCCTGAGGCCATTCATGCGTGGGGTTGCTTCTCAGCCAAGGGAGTGGGCTCACTCATCATTTTGCCTAAGAACACAGCCATGATTAAAGAATGGTACCAACACATCCTCTGAGAGCAACTTCTCCCAACCATCCAGGAAAAGTTTGGGGACGACCAATGCCTTTTCCAGCATGATGGAGAACCTTGCCATAAGGCAAAAGTGATAACTAATTGGCTGGGGGAAACAAAACATCGATATTTTGGGTCCATGGCCAGGAAACTGCCCAGACCGTAATCCTATTGAGAACTTGTGGTCAATCCTCAAGAGGCGGGTGGACAAACAAAACCCAACAAATTCTGACAAATGCCAAGAATTGATTATGCAAGAATGGGTTGCCATCAGTGGGCCAGAAGTTAATTGACAGCATGCCAGGGCGGATTGCAGAGAACTTGAAAAAAAGAAGGGTCAACACTGCAAATATTGACTCTTTGCATCAACATGTAATTGTCAATAAAAGCCTTTGACACTTATGAAATGCTTGTAATTATACTTCAGTATTCCATAGTAACATCTGACAAAAATATCTAAAGACACTGAAGTAGCAAACTTTGTGGAAATTAATATTTGTGTCTCAAAACTTTTGGCCACGACTGTATGTCCCAAAGAGTTACAGTTTAAAGACTGGGTTCTTACCACATGACGTAAAGTATTAGATTTTCATATCATCTACAGACAAGTTAGACCATTAAGAATTCAGTGTGTTCCTTGTTGGATTTAAACCTCAACATGTTGCTTTGCCTCGTCATTCTACAGTACAAAAATGTTCATCGTCTAGAGAGAAATCCCAGTCATTGGGTATTTAGTGTTCCTTGTTGGCTTCACACCTAGAGGTGTTTCTTTGCCTCATCCATAGACTTGTGTAAGTATCTGCCTCACCATTCTATAAGACTGAGACACCATTAAACAGTCCAGCCTCTATTGGCTCTCTCCAGAAGCATATTGGCATGGATGCACACTTTAGAGCCACTCCTGAAACCTTACCAAACCTCTTAAAAATGTCACAGGCAGTTATGCCGGGTGTTTATATTAATAATATTGCATTTGCAACCTTTTCCAGATATACTGAGATGGATAGGAAGCTAAATATCTTTCAACAAGAAAACAATCTTCATCTCCATGTATGAGCCCAGTCAGAGACAATCTTTATGAAATGAATCAACATTTAGTTGGCTGTTGGCGTTCTTTTCCCTCCTGTCGTCCATCATGACAGCTCAAAGGCTCGCTTCATCTGCAAGGCTTTGGTGAATCATCTGGAGTGTCTACAGCTGTCCGTCACCCCATCACTCATAGGCCAGACTATCTCAGTTACAGTTATCACTGTTACTACTCTGGTGTCCTGCCTTACTCATGTTGGGAGTTCTTATGAGGTCTTTATCCAAACCACAGCCCATCCTGCCCATGTACAGTCATCAATGTGTCCCACTAGTACGTTAGCCTACATGTCATGGACCACAATCAACTTTACAACTCTGACCCTGTGTGTCCTTAACCTCGCCCCTTAGAAACCAATGTCTGTCTGACTCAACCACACACTCATCTCATATGGTGGAGACTCATGGTCGATTAAACTGTTAAACCAACACACCCAGGATTGCCTAAATCTCCATTTGTCATGGAAGCAGACGGGTTCAAATATTATTTGAAATCCTTCAAATACTTTGAGCGTTTTCTTTAGCCTGCCTGGAGAGTCAGGTGGGTGAAGTTTGCACTTTTAAAAATGTTCTATTGGTTCCATTTGCAACAGTCAGTTCAATCAATCACAAATAGAGAATTTGAAATGATTTGGAAACCAGGTCTGTTCACTACTCACAGTTGGGGTTGTAGCAGTAGACGTCCCATCTTTCACTCTTGTTCAGCCTGTACCCGTAGTCGATGACACCAACCTTCCCAAAACCACAGTTGGCACCAGCTTTTACGATAGGGTAGCCTACACGACCTTTGTCATACCACCCAGCCGCACACACGTGAAAGCCTAGGAATGAGGGACAAAGAATTAGCCTGGTAAGAAACTGAATTTGCAAAGTTTCGGGCTAAGAGTGTCATATTGGTAAAATCATAAGAGAGCTTGGTTTCTAGAACTAGCATCCCCCTCTTAGTACCACAGATAAAACACTCTTACAGAAGATCCATGGCCATATTGGGTTACCACAAGCCATTCGTCTTGCTCGTATTCTCAAAACAAAACCCTGTCTTTGTAAATGCTACGGTCCCTGTCAAAAATGTGCCTTCCACTGACTTTGCATCTGCAATTACAAGCGGGCCATTGATGTGGGGATGTGGATGGGTGGTGGGTGGTGGGGGTAACGCATAATGAACTCCAATGTATCTAAAAAAAGCCTCCAGTCACAATCAGTGGACCACAGTCAGTCAGGAAATGCAGGGGAGACAAACTCAGACCTCCTAGGATAATTGGCCATGGGGCAGCTCTGCTTTAACCACAGACATACAAGTGGTGGTTTCCCAAGACAGGGCCTGGTCTGGCTACAGTTTGTCTGCCATGGTAATGTTAACATAAGCCAGCCAGGCAGGTGTTACTGTTCTTACTATACTGGGAAGACGTCTCAAGCTGGTACCAATTCACTACCTATAACCCTTCTCCTTGACCCTAAACCTTTGATGTTTGATCTGTAAAGTGTAGGAAATATGGTGAAAACAACACCCCCCTGCAGTATACTGCTTACATGTATATACCTTTCAGATCTACAGACATCGAAGGGTTAGGGCCAAGGGGAAAGGGTGGGGAGCAGATTGGGACTGGCTGAAGTCCCACAGAGCAACATGCTGTAGTGTAGTGGAAAGACATCTTTGATTGATTTCATGGGAGAAAGGCAAGATAAACACACTTTGTCCTGGCATTGCTTGTCCAGTGAACACATGGTCGGATAATTTAAACTGTTTAATTATTAGTGCTCTTGGGTAAACTGTAAGGCATTAATCAACAGTGATAATGGCATTTTGTAAACTCAGGGCTCAGGGGCCACTCATTAGTTGCCACTGCTTATTTTGAAAGTCTACATTGACATTGACAGAATCCAATTGGAAACATTATGCTGCTTCTGAGTTGTAGTCCTCCAGACTCTTTCCTTGTAAATTCAGAGAGAGGGGGGAGAAAGAGACAGAGACAGAGTGAGAAAGAGAGAGCGCAGGGTGAGGGAGAGAGATGGAGGACATGGACAAGAGGGGACTGGGGGGATTGGGAGGATAGGGACATTATTGTAAACCTATTTGACGAGCAGCCTCCAGTTGATCGTAAGTGGCCAGATTTCCTCCTTCGTATTTGCACACCGTCTTGGCCTCCTTATAAGTCAGCTGGTATCTCCCTTTACGCGATTCCCTGTGGTAGACTCCAGCAGCTTGCTCTGTCCAGAAAAAAAGACGTCCCTCTCAGTCAGTCAACACTGCTATCACTATCAAAGCACTACAGATAGACAGATATGCTGCCAATGCCTGTGTAGTATCCCACTGCCACAACCACAAAGATACGTATCCAGGCAACAGAAAAACAAGTGGAAAATATTATGTTTAACAAGATTGGGGGAATCCTTCTCGGGGAGCTAGAACAAGCAAAGTGGCATACAGACTAAGAAGTTCATAGTGGAAGAAAAGAAACACGAAACGCCCACGGTGGATAGGCCAACATCTTTCAACTCTGTAATGTGTTGTGGTTGGATAGAAAGCCTTAGGACAGACGCTAAGTGTTTGTAATCTCCCTCTCGGGAGTGGTCATACTGCTGTGCTTCCCTATGGGGGGTCCACCTTTGAACCCGTTTTGACATCAGGCATGCATGACCTTGTAGGACTTGGAGTGCAGTCCAAGCTGGCTATGAGTCAATGTTTGCAACTACTAGTCAACCTCTTCCTCCAAGGTGCCTTGTGAGGTGGTACCACATTTTCAGTATAATCCTAGAGAGTGGTGTGTCTCACTATTAGTCTAACCAAATGATTTGGGGGTTTGGGTTACAAGATATATTACTGAAAACATGCAGTTTAGTTTATGTGTTCCAGATGTGTGTAGGCCTGATGGGCAAGTCGAGCTCATTAACTCTATCAGAAGTAGTCTATATGACACATTCCGTTGAAAGTAGTTTGAGGGTGGGAAAAAACGTTTTGCCTGTGCTGCAGATGGGCTATATCGGTCTGCTAATACGGGAATATAAATAGGCCCAGTGCACTACATTTGTGAGAAAAAAATATCTATATATATTTTTTTTGGGGGGGTGCTGCAGCAGCCTCAGCACCCTTAATTCCTGCAGCTATGGGTTGGGCCAAATTCAGTCTTCAATATAATATTATTAGAAAATAAGCAGACTGGTCTATAAACTCAGTGTGTCAAGGGCAGATGCAATAGGAGTGGGTCTGTCTCTGTTTTACACAAGAAATGTGGAGTCTGATAAAACTTTCTGTCCTATTTTTTCATTGCTATGCCCTAACATAAACACTGAAAGAATGTTCTGCACAGAAATTTGCACAGCTTTCTTGTTCATGTGTGTTTCTCGTCCCTTAGACAAAATGAAGTCATGCTTTGCAAGACGCTCATGCATGTGTATAGTCGTAAATTTGTCCCGTCTCCAACTGTGCCCACTACCCAAACACACACCATAGTGATATGTGCAATTTAATAACGTTACAACATAACCGTAAAAAGTATGTAGACAAAGTGTTATCAGGGTTAATTAATGCTTAATGGTTTTAGGCAAAAATATATATATATATAAATAGCCTATGTTGTGCAGGATTGTGAGATTATGTTGAAGATAAAGACCTGTTAGAGAAGTGAACATATAAAGCAAAACTTTTTCTAACACATGGAAATGATAATTAGCCTAAGTTTGTAGACACATCAAAGAGGCTTCACACGGGTTCGATCCCGTGCTGTATCACAACCAGCCGCGTTAGGGAGTCCCATAGGCGGCGCACAATGGGCCCAGCGTCGTCCGGGTTAGGGTAGGGTTAGGCCGGGGTGGGCCATTGTAAAATAGAATTAACAAAAGAGAAACCGGCGCCTCTTATAGGCCTATGTACAAGCAACCAAAACAAAAGAAAACCATACCACACTTTTTGAAAGATTCAGATTGTTGTGCTAAACGTTACATCGGAACATTCCACAACCATATTGTAAAACACAACACATAAATCTTTCAGGAGAACGTCCTACAGAAAGCCAATGTTTCCAACCGCAGTTGTTGGAATGCTTAACAGTTCAAAAAGTAGCCTATCCTTGTTGGGAAAGTAATGACCCCAAGATCACAAAAGAAAACATGATTTACCCAACCAAATGGAGTTATGAAAGATTCCATTTCTGAAGCCCCACGCTTGCACTTCCTTCAAGAAGAAGCAGATGGCCCAGATGACAGTGAAGATGCGCATCCTCCTCCTAAACAGAACAGAGCTGTGCGCAACGGGTTGATATCCTCTCGCCAGCTGCTACCGCTCGCGCTGTGCTCGCTGCTCATCTGGCGACTGGCCTTTTAAATAGACTGCCCCAGCGGCGCGCTCTGCCAAGGCTAAGCGTCAAGGTAATGAGAATACGTTGCCCAACACGGAGAAGTGACCATACATAGACTTATGGGAATTTACCAGTGGGGGACCATGACCTGCGTTAGATTTAAAAGAGTCTGTGTCAAGCATTAAGACATTATAGGTTATACAGATGTTTAATGTGTCACTGACTTTATGCGTTAAGGCATAAAGACATCCATATTCATCACGAAACAATGTGTTCATGCAAAAGAACACACTTCTTTAATCATGTTTTTAGGCCTATAGGGGACACAATGGCTAAAATATCTGCATAGATGTTTCCACTACCTTTATCACCCTCTTTGGTCAAGTGCCACTTAACTAAAAAAATATACCTGGTTGTCAGTGGCAACTGATTAATAGAGGGTAAGGTTATCTGATATTCTGCTTTATTTTACCAAGGCTTAGACCATAAATATTCACAGATTTATTGCTGGAAGTATGTTGTTGAAGGGTACACTTTAAAAAAGGATGTTCTACTGTATGAAAATAATATTTCCATGTATCAGGTTGCCTAGATAGGTTTCCAAAAAAGTTGATATCTAGTATCTCAGAGGTATAGGAGGCACAGAGGCCTATTTGGGGTGTGGGACTTTCTTTCATGCTAACCAGGATAATTACTGAAGATCTGATGTCAATAGATAAAATATATATCCTGGTATTTAAAGGCTAAAATGGTTGGGTTTAGAAAATTATCTAGGAATTATCTGTCTACCAATGCTGCTTAGAAAGGCATTTATATACGGTCTAAGAACCTCTCCCTTCATCCATCAAGATGAATCTTTCTATTGGTTGGTATGTTAACACTAACATATACAGTGCCTTGCGAAAGTATTCGGCCCCCTTGAACTTTGCAACCTTTTGCCACATTTCAGGCTTCAAACATAAAGATATAAAACTGTATTTTTTTGTGAAGAATCCTTTCTTCAGCAGGGACAGGAAAGATGGTTAAAATTGATGGGAAGATGGATGGAGCCAAATACAGGACCATTCTGGAAGAAAACCTGATGGAGTCTGCAAAAGACCTGAGACTGGGACGGAGATTTGTCTTCCAACAAGACAATGATCCAAAACATAAAGCAAAATCTACAATGGAATGGTTCAAAAATAAACATATCCAGGTGTTAGAATGGCCAAGTCAAAGTTTTTCAGTTTTTGATTTGTTAAAAAAGTTTGAAATATCCAATAAATGTCGTTCCACTTCATGATTGTGTCCCACTTGTTGTTGATTCTTCGCAAAAAAATATAGTTTTATATCTTTATGTTTGAAGCCTGAAATGTGGCAAAAGGTCGCAAAGTTCAAGGGGGCCGAATACTTTCGCAAGGCACTGTAAATAATATCAGGCCAGTATTTTCCAGACCAGAGAACTTTGAACACTGCTGGCTAAGAATGAGGCCGTTGGACAAGGTTGTTCAAGACTACTATGATATTCGAGTGTGCTTAATGTCTCCGGGTTTTTCTGACATTCTGCAATTGACCAATTTTTCAGTATTCAGCAATCTCAGCGTAATTTGAGTATGAACTTGTTGGAGTCAGCGCTGAAGGCAATGATGACTCTTCTGAACTGGTTCCAGACAAGTTACAAGAAATGAGCTGAACCTTCTCAATTCCCCCAAGTGTCTCTTCCATTTACACCCACACATGGAAACTCTGGCTCAGACACAGTAATTGCCATATTGGTTACTGTCGAAATTTTAAAGGACTTTGATCATCGTTATATATGACATACAGGCCTATGTACAAGCAACCAAGCAGCCACAATTACTCACAGCTTAGGCAATAAAGTTGAATGGTAAATGATCTGCCCTGTTTACATTTTTCATTGAATTGTGTGTTTTGTAACAGTTTGCCTTCAAATTGAAAGGATCAGTACTTGTATGTGTTATCCTCAAACACAGAATCGCAGCGATAACATGTTATTAAAGTGTCGTAATTACATGGTTATTATAAGATCACATTAATTTGAGACAAAAAAAACTTTAGGTCTTAGTTTCCAGCTGTTTTCAACAGGCAGAAATCCTACTTAAGTAGTACTTAAGTAAAAATACTTTAAAGTACTAATGAAGTATGTTTTTGTGGTATCTCTACTTTACTATTTATATTTTTGACAACTTTTACTTTCACTCCACTACATTCCTAAAGAAAATAATGGACTTTTTACTCCATACATTTTTCCTGACACCTAAAACTACTTGCTACCTTTTGAATGCTTAGCAGGACAGGAAACGGGTACAATTCACACACTTATCAAGAGAACATGGTCATCCCTACTGCCTCTAATCTGGTGGATTCACTAAACACAAATGCTTGATTTGTAAATGATTTCTGAGTGTTGGAGTGTGCCCCTGGCTATCCGTAAATTTAAAAAACAAGAAAATAATGTTGTCTGGTTTTCTTAATATAAAAAATATGAAATTATTTATATATTTACATATACTTTTGATACTTACACCAAATACTTTTAGACTTGTACTCAAGTAGAATTTTGCTTGGTGATTTAGAATTTTACTTGAGTCATTTTCTATCAAGGTATCTTTACTTTTACTCAAGTATGATAATTGGGTACTACAATTTCCCCCTGTGCTTGCCCTCACTATACTTTCCCACAGTCCCTAATGTCCTTTAAATCTCAGTATTTTAACCGTGTTAAAACTATACCCACCCTCCATTCCTACTAATACACACACAGGGACAGCTTTTTATATACTTGTTCATTCTCTCATTCTCTCACTATGTCATCTGGTGCTACTTTGGGTCATAAGACAAATGCAGTGGTCTCTTATGTATATCTGCAGTATGTACTGTATGGTACATGCAGTCTGTGGTAAACAGTTTATGTAACTGTATTATAATTACAGCCTCCCACACGCTCTGATAATTGGGTGTGTGTAACAATTATACTGTACAATATTTACATGTCAAACACATTCTAGGCTTGTGTTCTTTTCACCATCCGGACTCCCTCTGGCAGGGCCCGTGCGGCCATTGTTTACTATAGCCCAGTAAAGCCACGACAACATGAAACACAGGAGGTCGGGTGTAGAAGAGAGAGGGATAAGGGGGTCTTTGTTTGCAGGCTGCTTTTACTGTGTTGCAGCTCCATGACTTAACATCCTGCCGTCGTGTGCCAAACTGGTGGTGGTGCGCTCTCTCTCTTTCTCTCTCTAACCTTTTCTCTGTTGGTTCACAACACACAGTCTGCAGCTGGACACATACCTGGGTTCAAATAGTATTTGTTTTCTTTCAAATACTTTGAGTGTTTGATTCAGCTTGCTAGAATGCTTGGTGGGACTATCCAATTGGTTCCATTGTGCCAGTAAAGCTGAATTGAGCGCATCTTAATTATTTGAATGAAAACAAATATTATTTGAACCCAGGACCGAAGACCATATGGCATGTGGGCAATGAGTTAAACATACAGAATCCTTTCCCTATAGCATATTATTAACCCTCTGGGTTTGCCATCCCTGATGAGAACATGAGGGATACTGTAGCTAAAGACTCATATGCCATAGTGTGGTTTTTCCAAGAGAGGAGTTCAACAGAAAGTCAGCAGCAACTTGTCTTTTGACAGATTAAATTCCTTTTAACACATGTATAATAATACATCTGTGTCATGTTCGTCGTATAGAGGAGACCAAGGCGCAGCGTGATGTGAATACATTCTTCTTTAATAAAAGGAAGAACACTAAACAAACTATACAAAACAACAAAATGAACGTGACGCTATAAAGACCGAGTGCTGACATGCAACTACACATAGACAATAACCAATGAAATACCCAAGGAATACGGCTACCTAAATATGGTCCCCAGAGACAATGATAAACAGCTGCCTCTGATTGAGAACCAATCCAGGCAACCATAGACATAAAAACACCTAGACTAGAGACAAACCTCATAAACATACAAAAACCATAGACAGGACAAAAACACATATATCACCCTCATCACAGCCTGACCTAACCAAAATAATAAAGAAAACAAAGAATACTAAGGTCAGGGCGTGACAATCTGTAACACTGCCAGTGGCAGACGTTTATAGTCGCTGTCCGTGCACCCGCAAAAATTGAATTAGCATAATAAAAGTTTCCCATAAAAATCTGTCAGTTTAAGACAGAGATATGTTGTTTGCATTGGATGTATCTCAATCCACTATTATTATTATTTATTTTTTCACCTTTATTTAACCAGGTAGGCTAGTTAAGAACAAGTTCTCATTTGCAACTGCGACCTGGCCAAGATAAAGCATAGCAGTGTGAACAAACAACAACACAGAGTTACACAAGGAGTAAACAATAAACAAGTCAATAACATAGTAGGAAAAAAAATAATCTATATACATTGTGTGCAAAAGGCATGAGGAGGTAGGCAATAAATAGGCCACAGGAGTGAATAATTACAATTTAGCAGATTAACACTGGAGTGATAGATGATCAGATGAACATGTGCAGGTAGAGATACTGGTGTGCAAAAGAGCAGAAAGGTAAATAAAATAAAACAGTATGGGTATGAGGTAGGTAAATTGGGTGGGGTATATACCGATGGACTATGTACAGCTGCAGCGATCGGCTGACAACATGGAAACGACTGGACTGGAAACGACTACGAGTAATGAGAGCACAGCACAAGAGAACACCACAGCAACTGTCACAAGTTCTGCTGCAACAGTGGGCCACAAACAGATGCAGGTATGTGTCTGTGGTTGGAGGAAAGTTACATCACACCATGGGTTGAGGATCCACCAGGGGAAGAAGGAGTGTTTGGGTAAAGAGAGACAGAGAACTTGCATTGATTACTTTCTGCGAAAGCGATCAAAATCAGTCGAATGAAGCACAGCAACTGGACGCAAACCATAGTTTGCAGTGCATCAGTACCACTGTCATGGAGTACGTAAACTCAAGCACCGAAGTAGCAACTGAGGTGGAACCAACAACAGGAGTGGAACTCACCCAGCCTCCCAGACCTGCAGTCGAGAGGAGACTACCAGGGCACAGACCGTATGTGAAGTGGCCTGGCGCCAGTGACAAGAAGTTGTGGGAAACAGTGAATACTGACCTTACCTTGACCCTCGAGAATCTTCGAGGCACAGTGGAGAAGAAGTTGGAGAGGATGGGGGACAGCATCTATGAGTACGGGACAGAAAGATTTGGAGTGGAAGAGGCAAAAGGCAGGAGAAAGGATCCAACCCCACCAGTTTCCAGGAGGCAACAAGAAATCAAGCGCCTCGTTCAAGAAAGGCGGCAGCTTAAGAAACAGTGGAAGAAGGCCTCGGAAGTGGAAAAGGAGGGCATAGAGGCACTTCAGGCTGACATCAAAACCCGGTTGGCATCCCTCCGTAGAGCAGAGAACCTACGGAAACGCAGAAGGAAGAAAGAACAAACTGGAACTCGATTCTATAAAGATCCCTTCAAGTTCCTTAAAAGTCTCTTCACAAAGGAAAAAAGTGGAGCTCTAAAAACAACAAAGAAAGACCTAGAGGAGCACCTGAGAACAACAAACTTTGACTCAAAGCGACATGAACATCTGGCCATCCCATCAGATATCCCACCCATTGAACCCCGGAACATCATATTGAGACCAGCCCTCCGACATGGAAAGAGGTGGAAAACACAGTTCGACGGGCAAGAACAGCATCAGCCCCGGGGCCAAATGGAGTCCCGTACAAAGTGTATAAGAACGCACCAGACGTCCTGAGGTTCCTCTGGAGGCTTATGAGAACAGCTTGGCAGAAGAAGATAATACCCAAAGTGTGGCGTAGGGCAGGCGGGGTCCTGATCCCTAAGGAGAAGGATGCAGTGAACATCAGCCAATTCAGCCCAATCTCCTTACTGAATGTCGAGGGTAAAATCTTCTTTAGGGTCATTGCCCAGAGGATGGCCGAGTACCTGCAAAGGAATGCGTACGTCGATACATCTGTACAGAAGGCAGGAATATCAGGGTTCTCTGGCTGCTTGGAACATTCCTGCATGATCTGGCACCAGATCCAAATTTGCCAAGCTGGAGAAAAGGGACCTCCATGTAGTCTTTCTCGACCTCGCCAATGCATTTGGCTCTGTGCCCCATGAACTCCTGTGGTCTGCCTTCAGATTTTTCCACATACCGGACACCATCACAAACCTGGTGAAGTCGTACTTCCAGGATCTGCACCACCTCAGAGTTCACCACCTCATGGCAGTGCCTGAATGTAGGTATAATGGCGGGATGTACCATTTCTCCGTTGGCATTCACAATGGCAATGGAGGTTATCATCAGATCCTCAAAATGGGTTGCTGGTGGACAGCGAGTCGACTCTGGTTTCCGCCTCCCTCCACCCAGAGCCTACATGGACGACATTACAACATTGACCACCACTGTCCCATGCACCAGGAGACTGCTCAGAAAACTCGAGGAGAACATCAGCTGGGCCCGTATGAAGATTAAACCATCCAAGTCACGCAGCATCTCGATTGTGAAGGGAGTACTCTCTGACCTGAAATTCTTCATCGGAGATGACCAAATCCCAACAGTGTCTGAGCAGCCGGTAAAAAGCCTTGGAAGGTGGTATGATGCAAGCCTGAAGGACAAAGACCAGGTGCAACAGCTGTGCAAAGACATCAGTAGTAGCCTACAGTCCATCGACAACACCCAGCTACCTGGAAAGTTAAAGGCCTGGTGTCTGCAGTTTGGTCTCCTACCCCGGGTGTTGTGGCCCTTAGCACTGTATGAGGTTCCAATCTCAACAGTGGAGAAGATGGAAAGAGGAGTCACAGGCTACTTAAAGAAGTGGCTCGGAGTTCCACGATGCCTTACCACCATAGGCCTCTATGGAGATGGTGTCCTCAAGCTGCCCCTCACCAGTCTAACAGAGGAATTCAAGTGTGCAAAAACCAGGCTCCAGATGACACTGAATGAATCTTGAGACCCAGTGGTGAGCAACAACGCGCCGACCTTGGCAACTGGGCGCAAATGGAGGCCAGGAAAAGCAGTCCAGGAGGCAACAGCAGCCCTCAGACATGCTGACATTGTGGGTCATGTTCAGCAAGGGAGAGGAGGCCTTGGGCTAACTAGCCGTGCTGCTTGGAGTAAGGCCACTGCACCAGAGCGGCGGAAGATGGTAGTGCAGGAAGTATGCCATCAGGAGGAGGCTGCAAGGTGGGCCAAGGCAGTCTCTCTTGCCAAACAGGGACAGTGGACTCGATGGGACAGTGTGGAGAAGAGGAAGATCAGCTGGAACGATCTGTGGGCCATGGAAGCGAGGCAGTTGAGCTTTTCCATCAGAGCAACATATGACGTCCTTCCAACACCAGGTAATCTTCACCAATGGTATGCTGAAGATCCGGACTGTGCCCTCTGTTCCATGCCAGCCAAACTCAAGGCACATTCTCAAAGAGGGTAAAAAAAGCCTCATCCAAGGACGCTACACTTGGCGTCACAACCAAGTCCTTAAAAACCTTGCGTCCGCCCTGGAGGACAAGCGAGCTGCCACCAACTCCCTACCACCCACAGCAGCATCACACTCCTTACGGACAAACTTTGTCCGCGAAGGGGCTAAACCACTGAAGAGCGGCTCTACACCATTAGAGCGAGACCAGCTGCGCTTGGCCCGTGACTGGAAAATGCTAGCTGACATTGGCCGGCAACTTGTGTTTCCTCCGGAGATCGCAACCACCACCCAAAGACCTGACATGGTGCTCTGGTCCCGTTCACTCAATAAGGTCTTCATCATTGAGCTCACAGTACCCTGGGAAAACTCAGTAGATGAGGCTTATGAGCGAAAACATCTGTGCTATGCTGATCTAGCTGCCAGTAGTCTGGCACGGATCACTATGAGGACTGAACCGGTTAAGATGTTGTTTTTCGGGGAATCATGGTGATGATGATGGCGGCTCTTCGGACACAGCCCAGGCCCGGTAACGGTCCACCCGGTCGGTTGTTCGTGCCTGAGTCGGTTCGTTCTGCTGTCCTTCAGTGGTCCCACGCCAGCAAGATAGCTTGTCACCCTGGTGTTGCTCGGACTATGGCGCTACTGCGCAGACGATTTTGGTGGCCTGCCATGGGAGAAGATACCCGGAGGTTTGTTGCCGCTTGTCCTGTTTGTGCGCAGAATAAGAGTACCAATCGGGCCAGCTCTGGGCTTCTTCACCCTACCTATTCCCCGGCGACCTTGGTCGCATCTGGCCCTGGATTTTGTCACGGGGTTGCCCTCTTCTGTTGGTAACACAGTTATTCTGACCATTGTGGATAGATTCAGCAAGTTTGCCCACTTTGTTCCCCTCTCCAAGCTGCCTTCTGCCACTGAGACGTCCGAGATCCTGGTTAGGGAGGTGTTCAGGGTCCACGGGTTGCCCTGTGACATTGTTTCTGACCGTGGTCCTCAGTTTACCTCTGCTGTCTGGAAATCCTTTTGTTTCGCCATTAGAGCTACAGTCAGTCTCACATCTGGATTTCACCCCCAATCTAATGGTCAGGCGGAGAGAGCCAACCAGAAGATGGAGTCCACTCTGCGCTGTCTTGTTTCCTCTGATCCCACCTCTTGGTCCTCTCAATTACCCTGGGTCGAGTATGCTCATAATACTCTCCCTTCATCTGCCACTGGGATGTCTCCCTTCCAGTGCCTGTACGGTTACCAACCTCCCTTGTTTCCTTCTCAGGAGCGGGATCTCTCGGTTCCTTCTGTCCAGACCCACATTCGTCGTTGCCACCGCACCTGGCATCGGGCCAGGAAGGCCCTCCTTAAGGTTTCTGACCGGTATCAGATCCAGGCGAATCGTCGCCGTATTCCTGCCCCCGCTTATACCGTCGGAGATAGGGTTTGGTTGGCTACACAGGATCTTCCTCTACGGACTGAGTCGAGGAAACTGTCACCGAAGTTCATTGGTCCGTTTGTAGTGGAGAAGATCATTAATCCTGTTGTGGTCCGACTCAAGTTGCCTGCTACACTAAGAGTACATCCCACCTTTAATGTCTCCTGCCTCAAGCCGGTTCTCCTCAGTCCTCTGTTGCCCCCTCCTCCTCGTCCTCCTCCTCCTCGGATGATCGGAGGTGGTCCTGTCTACACGGTGCGCCGCATCATGGACTCCAGACGGCGGGGTCGAGGGTTTCAGTATTTAGTGGATTGGGAAGGATATGGTCCTGAGGAGAGGAGTTGGATTCCTCGGCGTCAGATCCTTGACCTGCTTCGTGACTTTTACCGCCTCCACCCTGGCGCTCCGGGTAGTCCGCAAGGTGGCGTTCGTCGGAGGGGGGGGTGGTACTGTCACGAATCCCGTTTCCTGAGTCTGTTTTTGCCTGTGTTCTGTCCTGGAGTGTTTTTTCCAGCGTCCTGGAACGCACCCTGTCTGGTTGCCGGGCAATGTAGCCAGTTGGGAGTTCTGATTACCCGCACCTGTATCCCATCAGCTATCTGCACACCTGGTCCTGATCATAATCTCTCCTCTTCATAAACCCGGACCTGACATCCATTCCCTGCCGGATCGTTAGCCATGAACAGTATGTTGTGCCATAGTATCAGCCTCAAGTTGGATAGAATTTGTTTTGTTGTTTTTTTACGTATTGCTTGCCTTAAACTTACCTCCGTTTGTTCTGTCTTCAGTTACTCACCCGGATCATTTACCCCATTCCCGCCTGGTCGTCGGAGGATTCCGCTACCCCATTGGATCCACCTATTTACTCCCATCAACTCACCACCGCTGCCCGCTACGCCACCTGGATATATCTACTCATTCACATTCACTTGTAAATAAATACTCACCTTCTTCCTACTCTCCTTGTCCTGGTCTGCTTCTGGGTTCGATTTTGAAAGAACGTGACAGAAGGAGGCTTTGTTGTGAAATAGAAAGCCGACTCTAGATTTGATTTTGGATTGGAGATGTTTGATATGAGTCTGGAAGGAGAGTTTACAATCTAGCCAGACACCTATATACTTATAGATGTCCACATATTCTAGGTCGGAACCATCCAGGGTGGTGATGCTAGTCGGGCGTGCGGGTGCAGGCAGCGAACGGTTGAAAAGCATGCATTTGGTTTTACTAGTGTTTAAGAGCAGTTGGAGGCCACGGAAGGAGTGTTGTATGGCATTGAAGCTCGTTTGGAGGTTAGATAGCACAGTGTCCAAGGAAGGGCCAGAAGTATACAGAATGGTGTCGTCTGCGTAGAGGTGGATCAGGGAATCGCCCGCAGCAAAGGCAAGAGAATTGAACCCTGTGGTATCCCCATAGAGACTGGCAGAGGACCGGACAACATGCCCTCCGATTTGACACACTGAACTCTGTCTGCAAAGTAGTTGGTGAACCAGGCAAGGCAGTCATTTGAAAAACCGAGGCTACCGAGTCTGCTGATAAGAATATGGTGATTGACAGAGTCGAAAGCCTTGGCCAGGTCGATGAAGACGGCTGTACAGTACTGTCTTTTATCGATGGCGGTTATGATATTGTTTAGTACCTTGAGTGTGGCTGAGGTGCACCCGTGACCGGCTCAGTAACCGGATTGCACAGCGGAGAAGGTACGGTGGGATTCGAGATGGTCAGTGATCTGTTTGTTGACTTGGCTTTCGAAGACCTTAGATAGGCAGGGCAGGATGGCTATAGGTCTGTAACAGTTTGGGTCCAGGGTGTCTCCCCCTTTGAAGAGGGGGATGACCGCGGCAGCTTTCCAGTCCTTGGGGATCTCAGATGATACGAAGGAGAGTTTGAACAGGCTGGTAATAGGGGTTGTGACAATGGCGGCGGACAGTTTCAGAAATGTAGGGTCCAGACTGTCAAGCCTAGCTGATTTGAATGGGTCCAGGTTTTGCAGCTCTTTCAGAACATCTGCTATCTGGATTTGGGTAAAGGAGAAGCTGGGGAGGCTTGGGCAAGGAGCTGCGGGGGGCTGTTGGCCGAGATTGGAGTAGCCAGGAGGAAGGCATGGCCAGCCGTTGAGGAATGCTTGTTGAAGTTTTCGATTATCACGGATTTATCGTTGGTGACCGTGTTACCTAGCCTCAGTGCAGTGGGCAGCTGGGAGGAGGTGCTCTTGTTCTGCATGGACTTTACAGTGTCCCAGAACTTTTTGGAGTTAGAGCTACAAGATGCAAATTTCTGCTTGAAGAAGCTGGCCTTTGCTTTCCTGACTGACTGCATGTATTGGTTCCTGACTTCCCTGAACAGTTGCATATCGCGGGGACTATTCGATGCTATTGCAGTCCGCCACAGGATGTTTTTGTGCTGGTCGAGGGCAGTCAGGTCTGGAGTGGAGTGAACCAAGGGCTATATCTGTTCTTAGTTCTGCATTTTTTGAACGGAGCATGCTTGTCTGAGATGGTGAGGAAGTTACTTTTAAAGAATGACCAGGCATCCTCAACTGACGGGATGAGGTCAATATCCTTCCAGGATACCCGGGCCAGGTCGATTAGAAAGGCCTGCTCACAGAAGTGTTTTAGGGAGCGTTTGACAGTGATGAGGGCTGGTCATTTGACCGCGGACCTGTAGCGGATACAAGCAATGAGGCAGTGATCGCTGCGATTCTGATTGAAGAAAGCAGAGGTGTATTTGGAGGGCAAGTTGGTCAGGATAATGTCAATTAGGGTGCCATTGTTTACGGATCTAGGGTTGTACCTGGTGGGTTCCTTGATGATTTGTGTGAGAATGAGGGCATCTAGCTTAGATTGTAGGCCTGCCCGGGGTGTTAAGCATATCCCAGTTTAGGTCACCTAACAGAACAAACTCTGAAGCTAGATGGGGGGCGATCAATTCACAGATGGTGTCCAGGGCACAGCTGGGAGCTGAGGGGGTTCGGAGTCTTATTTCTGAGAGATTCATTTTTAAAATGAGAAGTTCGAATTGTTTGGGCATAGACCTGGAAAGTATGACAAAACTATATCGTACCTCTGCATCTGCGGTGAAAGAGCTAGAGCCGTGTTTGTTAGTCCATGAGATCCCAATTTTTTTTTTTGTCATAAAGTAGTCTGTAGTGTCCGAATGGTTTGGCCTACACATTCTATTGCTCTATGTTTTGCTCTACAACCCCCACAAGCGTCTTGGGTCTGAAGTCAATAAACTGATCTGTCACAGGTCAGGTTTTCTCCCTTGAGTGTGCTACTTGAGGTTGCCACTGGAGAGCAGCCTTTGGTTACTTCTAGTATCCAAGCAGCAATGAGACATTTGTTTCAATTGGCAAAGCTTCACCCAGGAGATGAGGATTTTGATCACCCCATCAGTGGCAGGAATGCTACTCAAAGACTCATTGTGCTTCGGCAGTACAGCCGGAGCGTAGCTGATTACGCTGTTGACTTTCGGACGCTCGTTGCTGAGAGTGGTTGGAATATAGAGGCACTTCAATCAGTCTTTCTGAACGGACTCCGCGAGGCCCTCAAGTACGAACTGGCTTCCCGGGACAACCCTGACACTCTGGAGGAGCTTACCATTCTGGCCATTTGGGTTGACAACCGGATTCAAGGGGTTCCGAGTTGGTTCCAGTGTTTTGGGCCTCGCTGAGGGAGTCGATTCTTCATTTGTTCCACTGCCGTATGCTGGGCCTGCTTGTCCTGTACCCCGTCAGGGTTCTTCATATCCTTCAGAGGAACCGATGTAATTTGGAGGCACCAGACCTTCCGCTCTGGAGAGTCAGATACAGTCTCCTGAGGACCTGCTCATCTGGAGACTTCCGATCCTCCTGTTCCTCTGGCTGGGAATGACAAGCCTGACCTTTCCCGCATACCTCGGGATTACTGGGATTGGGGTCAGGTCTTCAGCAAACAAAGGGCCAGAAAACTATCTCCTCACAGGCCCTACAATTGGGCCATCAACCTCCTGTTCGGTACCACTCCGAGAGGAGGGCTGTATTCTCTCTCAGGTCCAGAGACTGCAACCATGAACAGTTATATTGAGGAGGAGTGGCGGCGGATTTCCATCGGCCGCCCACTTCACCTGCAGGAGTGGGTATCGATTACCGGGGTTTAAATAACATTACCATCAAGTACCGTTACCCCCCTTCCTCTTATGTCATCAGATTTTGAGAGACTCCAGGGAGCTACGGTTCTCTATAAATTGGATTAGGGAACGCGTACAATCTGGTGCGCATCAGACAGGGAGACGAGTGGAAGACAGCGTTCAACACTCCTAATGGACATTACGAGTACTGGGTCATGCCGTTTGGACTTACTAATGCTCCAGCTGTTTTTCCAGGCCATGATTAATGATGTGATGTGTGACTTCCTTCACCAATTCGTGTTTGTGTACCTGGATGACATCCTCATCTTCTCCAAGTCCATGTCCAACAAGTCTGCCAGGTTCTTCAAAGACTCCTCGGTCATCACTTGTTCGTGAAGCTCGAAAAGTGTGTGTTTCACGTCCCTCAGATCTCCTTCCTGGGGTACATCGTGTCTCAGGACTGTGTACTGATGGACTCCCAAAAGGTAGGGGCGGTGGTCAACTGGCCGCGACCCAGCACGGTCAAGCAAGTTCAGCGGTTTTTAGGTTTTGCTCATTTCTACCGGAGATTTGTGAGAAACTTTAGTGCTGTGGTGGCGCCATTGACAACACTCACCAAGGGCTCGGCTGGGCATGTATGCTGGACCACTGCTGCTGAGAAGACGTTCCAGGATCTGAAACGTCGATTTTCTTCTGCACCCATTCTCGTTCATGCGGATCCTTCTCTTCCCTTCGTGGTAGAGGTGGATGCCTCTGACGTTGGCTTGGGGGTGGTTCTGTCTCAGCGCTCGGCGAAAGACCAAAAGCTTCATCCCTGTGCCTTCTTCTCCAGGCGTCTCACTCCAGTGGAGAGGAACTATGATGTTGGCAATCAGGAACTTATTGTGGTCAAACTGGCTTAGGTGGAGTGGCGGCACTGGTTGGAGGGCTCGGAACATCCCTTTATGATTTGGACTGACCACAAGAACCTGGCCTACATCCAGGAGGCTAAACGCCTCAACCCCCGAAAGGCTCACTGGGCTCTCTTCTTCACTTGGTTCAGATTCACGTTATCTTACCGTCCGGGGTCTAAGAACGTGAAGCCGGATGCCCTTTCTCGCCAGTTCCCCAGCTTCAGTGAGGATCGCCCGCTTGAACCCATCATCCCCAGGTCGCTCATCCTCGGGCCGGTGTCCTGGGGTATAGAGACTGCAATGAGGGAGGCGCAAGGTAGGGAGGCAGTTCCAGACGGCTGTCCAACTAACATACTTCTTGTTCCTCTTGGGGCACGGTCCAAGGTACTTCAGTGGTATCACTCATTGCGTCTCACCTCACACCCTGGAGGGCAGCGAACGCTAGAGTTTTTGAGGAGGTGGTTTTGGTTGCCCTCGGCGGAGGCGGCCACTCTGACCTTTGTGGCTGCCTGTCCGACATGTGCCTGGAACAAGACTCCTTGTCAGCAACCTCTGGGGCTTCTTCATCCACTGCCAACACCTTCTCAACCCTGGTCCCATCTCTCTATGGATTTCATCATGGGCCTTCCATCCTCAGAGGGACTCACGGTCATTCTGGTCATTGTGGACCTATTTTCCAAGGCGGTACATTTCATTCTGCTGCTCAAGATTCCATCTGCCTGTGAGACTGCTCAGCTAGTCATTCAGCATGTTTTCCGCCTTCACGGACTTCCTCTGGATATAGTCTCTGACCGGGGCCCCCAGTTTGCCTCCAGATTTTGGAGGGCATTCTGTACTCTTCTGGGGTTAACAGCCAGTCTGTCCTCAGGTTATCACCCTCAGTCCAGCGGTCAAACTGAGTGGGTGAACCAGGATATGGAGACCGCCTTTACGATGCTGTGTGTCCGCCAACCCCGCCACTTGGAGTCAGCACCTTCCCTGGGAGGAGTATACACACAACTCTCCAGTGTTCCTCCACTGGCTTGTCACCATTCCAGGTGTTGTACGGTTACCAGCCCCCCCTGTTTCCAGATCAGGAGATTGAAGTGATGGTTCCGTCCACTCAACGCCTCATCTCTCATTGCTGCTGGACCTGGAAGAGGGCTCGGTCAGCGCTCCTGAGGTCCTCAGCTTGGGTTCAACGACAGGCCAACCGTCATCGCCATCGAGTCCCCTCCTGCGTCCAGGCTAGATGGTCTGGTTGTCTACTAGGGATCTGCCTCTATCTGCCTCTGGAATCTAGGAAGTTGGTTTCCCTGTACGTTGGGCTATTCAAAGTTCTACAGTGCTTTAATCCAGTGGTCTATCGCCTTCATCTTCCCTGGTCCATGAGGGTTCATCCCAAATTCCACATCTCCAGACTCAAGCCTGTGGTGTTCAGCCCTCTGGTTCCGGCCACTCGGCCTCCACCTCCGTCTCGCATGATTGCAGGACAGCCAGCCTACATTGTGCGACGTAACCTCTCCAGTCATCAGTTCCGGTGAGGGACACAGTATCTCGTGGACTGGGAAGATTACAGGCCTGAGGAACGTTCTTGGGTTCCGGCCTGGCACATTGTGGACCCCGGACTAATTCGGGACTTCCGTCGACGTTCAACTACCCCTGGTGGACCATCGGGAGCCTTTCCTTGAGGGCGGGGGTGGAGGGGGGGATGACTATTTAGATTCCTCTGTGGACTGGGCCAGTTGCTCAGGTCTCATGATTTATTTAGTGTTCTCGTGTGCCCTTGCGTTGTTTTGCTATGAAGACCTTAAGTAAATACTCTAAAATAACATCAAATTGCCTAGAAGGCCAGCATCCTGGAATCGCCTCTTTAATGTTGACGTTGAGACTGGTGTTTTGCGGGTACTATTTAATGAAGCTGCCAGTTCGGGACTTGTGAGGCATCTGTTTGTCAAACTAAACACTCTAATGTACTTGTCCTCTTGCTCAGTTGTGCACTGGGGCCTCCCACTCCTCTTTCTATTCTGGTTAGGGCCAGTTTGCGCTGTTCTGTGAAGAGAGTAGTACACAGCGTTGTACGAGATCTTCAGTTTCTTGGCAATTTCTCACATGGAATAGCCTTCATTTCTCAGAAGCCTGATGAGTTTCAGAAGAAAGTCCTTTGTTTCTGACCATTTTGAGCCTGTAATCAAACCCACAAATGCTGATGCTCCAGAAACTCAACTAGTCTAACGAAGGCCAGTTTTATTGCTTCTTTAATCAGTTGTCAGCTGTGCTAACATTATTGCAAAAGGGTTTTCTGATTATCAATTAGCCTTTTTAAAATGATAAACTTGGATTAGCTAACACAACATACCATTGGAACACAGGAGTGATGGTTGCTGATAATGGGCCTCTGTATGCCTATGTAGATATTCCATTACAAATCATTTGTTTCCAGCTATAATAGTCGTTTACAACATTAACAATGTCTACACTGTATTTCTGATCAGTTTGATGTTATTATTATTTATTTGTATTTTACCCCCTTTTTCTCCCCAATTTCATGGTATACAATTGTTTGTAATTACTATCTTGTCTCATCCCTACAACTCCCGTGCGGGTTTGGGAGAGACGAAGGTCAAAAGCCATGCGTCATCCAAAACACAACCCAACCAAGCCGCACTGCTTCTTAACACAGCGCGCATCCAGCCACAGGAGTCGCTGGTGCGCGATGAGACAAGGATATCCCTACCGGCCAAACCCTCCCTAACCTGGACGACACTAGGCCAATTGTGCATCAACCCACGGACCTCCCGGTCGCGGCCGGCTGCGACAGAGCCTGGGCACGGAGTAATATGATGTTATTTAAATGGACAAAAAATGTGCTTTTCTTTTAAAAACAATGACATATCTAAGTGACCCCAAACTTTTGAACGGTAGTGTACATGTTGGTTGTTTTGCTCTGGGACGACCACAGACCTTACAAATCTGAAGGTCCCCAGGTACCAGTTGAAAAAAGGTTTGGAAGTATATATGGAGACTGTTTAGTGGCAAAAATAAGGGGTTAAATACATGTTTCCTGATCTTTCTTTCAGATATATAGGACAGTCACCTCAGAACAAACTTCCTTTTTTATTTATTATCTGTTATTCAATGCATTTCTAATGGTCTAATAGCGGTAAAGCCAAAATACAATTTTCATCAAATAATTTTTTAAATTTTTTTATTTGATACTTCAAGGAGTCTTAAAATTACAAAGCAAATAGTTAAATGATCCTTGGTATTACCTTAAAACAATTCCATATTGGGCCGGTTTCACAGCAAGGCTTAAGCCTAGTCCCAGACTAAAATGCCTGTTTGTGCTGTCTTAACTAAAAGCGACTTGCACAGACTTATCTTAAAATAGTTGTAGATTTAGCGTATTCTGGACTAAACACAGCCGATTGCAAGAAGGAGGATTAGAGCTACTCTAGAACTAAATTGAAGCTATAATGAATCTTTCAAAGAGGGAGGTTTAACTTCTGCTTACAACTGTTTATGAGGGTGCATGGAATATCTAAATGAAGACCAACTTGCACTACAGAGGCCAGCCACACAAGTACCTGTGGATAGGAGTAATCCATTAAATTACTTTGAGACCGCTTTCATATGTACAAAGAAAATGCATTGGAGATAATATCTTTGCTTGAGCCTAGACTTTCCTCTCTGTCTCAAAGAGACCCAATTCTCTCCAAGTTCTGATCACTTTGAGGATTTTGGAATCTGGAATTTTTCATCGTGAAACTGGTGATTTGTGTGGTGCCAGTGAAGCAACTGTGTGTAGAGTAGTTCAAAGTCTGCAGGGCCATTTGTGAACTGAGGAGTCTTTACATCAAGTTTCCTGATGCTGCTGGCCAAGCAATTCTATGAATATGGGCACTTCCCAGGAGTGATTGGCTGTATAGATGGATGTCATGTTCCCTTCAAGTGTCCATCAACTACAGGAACCATAAGAACTGGTTTTCCATCAATGTTCAGGGTGTATGCACTCCTAATTTAGAGTTTTCATACATTGTTGCCCGTTGGAAAGGTGCAAATCACAATTCAAGGATTTTTCCTCACCTCTTCATTGTGTGCTCAGTTTCAAAGAGGACAACATAGTGGACTACTACTTGGTGATAGAGGATATGGTCAAAGTAACTTTTTATTCACTCCATACATAAATCCCACAACAGCTGAGCAGCTAAGATACAACACAGCTCATATCCGCACGAGAGGGATGGTTGAGCCTGTTTGGAGTATGGAAAAATAGATTCCAATATTTACGCAATACACGTTGTTGCAAGCCAAGAAGATGCTACAAGGTGATCATTGCTATAGCAGTGCTGCACAACTACCTGAAGCGGCATTGCTGTCCTCCAATGGAAGATCAGGATCATGCAGATGTGCCCATGGCTGAGGCAGGCAATGACCAACGAGGACTTGCACACAGAGTTGCTTTCACATTGTAGCACTTCAACTAGAGGAGATACATTTAAATATGGAATGTATTCATTATGGCTTAATTTTGCTTTGATGATGTTGGTTCTATACAAAATTCAAATAGTGCGCAGCAAAATTAAGTGAGTGACAAATTCAAAGCTGGTTTAAAATATAGTTTGTGCTGATTAAAATAGTCTCACTCATGAATATCCAAATGACAAAACATTTTTTTATTTTACTTATCATATTGTTCACCATGGCTGGTAATGTCTCTCTTCAGACTTCATATTCAATTCAACCTGTAGAAATCTTATTATCATTTCATGTTCTTCCTTCAGCTATTTCATTTTATGCTCATGAAATTCTCTGGCTAACTTCTCATGCATGGTCATCTTTTTTGTTCTCTGCTGAAAGGTGGTGGCAGCATCTTCTCTCAGGGATGCTATAGCAGATGGAGGGTACACACTCACTGTGCACTGGCTCTTCCAACCTGTTCAGATTCCCTTCCTCTGGAAAAAGAACACCGTTAGAAGCACAGATAAACTCATATGATCCTTAGAATGAAAGAAGAATTAAGACTGACAGACAGTGGAATATATTTACCAAAGGAAGTAACCAATTTACTTTCTTTGGTATATGTACCATTTGTGCTCAGATCTTCATCTGGACTGCCCATCCAGAGGTTGGTCATCATCTGGTATACCATCCAGAGGTTGGTCATCATCTGGTATACCATCCAGAGGTTGCTGGTGCCCTTTTACTCCAGACAGCTAAATCACTCAATTCATCAGTCTTGTCTTTTTTTGGTGATCAACCAACCGGTAGTAAATCGCTCTCTTCTGATCTCTGCATTTTCTCTTTTTTAAAGCCCATTTAAGATTATTCCACAGAGTCTATAAAAAGGCAGACATCATTCAATATAAGTGATGTCACAAAATATGAATATGAGAAATGTGAAATATTGAGAATAATGAAGATATCTTACCTGAAGTTGCTGTACTCTTCTTGTGTTTACATTTTCATCTGCATTGAATTCACTACAAATTGCAGCCCAACCACTATTTTTCTGTTTTAGTAGCGTTTTTTCATATTCAATAAAGTTTTTTGAACTAATTATTTTTGCCTCTGCAATTGTCTCAAGATTCACACCAGTAATGGTGTTTTCTTTTCCAGTCCGGGTTTTATGAGCACCATTAGACCAACAGCATGTGCTCATACTTAACGTAATCAGGCTTAACCCAGGTGTTCTCATTTAGGTTTACTTACCTTACTCGAGGACTCCATAGTCTCTGACTAACTATGCCAAGTTCATGAAAGCTACTTAAATGTCCTAGTTTAAATAGTACACATTAAGGTCTACTCCTGGCTTAATCTAAACCCTGTCTGTGAGACCGGCCCACAGTTGAGTAGAACCCCTCCCCTGGTTTAGACTACTAAATGAACAAAAGTATCAAGCACTTACTACTACTTCACTCCCTACAGTAGATGGCAACAAAATACACTTTATATTAGAGTGTGGGGAGTCAGTCATTAGCCATTAGTTTACTCCAGAGATGTCATGTACTGTAATGTCCAGCATGTGGAGCCACATGATAACATATCTGCCTGGCTCACCGGAGAGGGCTACGGCATGGTTTTTGCATGGATAGTTTTACATCTATTCTTTATCATATCTGTTAGGTCGATCTACACCTGTCATTTCACTCCGAGGATATATAAGTGAATCTGATATGAACTAAGACACACATGGTCAGGATAATGCTACCTAACTCAGGTCAAAGGTTATGTTACCGCTGTGTTAGTTTAACTGGACCTGTTTGATTGTGTGTGTGTGTATTTGGGTGTATCTGCGTGCATGCGTGTCAACATCTATGAAGGTAGATGTAATTAATGTGATTTATCGCTTATATCTGGAATGATGCAGGCAGACAAACCAAGCATTCACAAGCAGGGGGACAATTCAAATTCACAAAAGCATGACGTTCTGGTAAAATATTGTGCTTGTTATGGCTCACGGGGCCTTTGTGATGGATATTTGTTACATGCTTTGTTAAACACTACATCATAGTTGGCATGATGGGCCTGGGCATGGGAGCACAGCAGGATACGCATGGAAGCGTGTGGATGCCATTGGTGGGGACAGGAGCCCGGTGATGATTGGCACACACTGCCTGCATGCGTGTTAAAACCTCCTGGTCCCTGTATGGTCTTTGGTACGGACATGGGAACTAGGCCATAGTTTACAGAGTATTTACATCACAAAGAGACGCTAATCCCTACTGAACAACACTTCTTACTGCAGAACCTTTTCCCCCTGGACCCTCCAAAGCTGTGAAGAAGAGAGAAAGCTAGCTTTGCATGCTGCAACAGTTGCATGACCCTGTCAATGTTTAATTCCAGGAGAATGGGTAAATAAATTGGCTTAATTATATTATTACAGTAGCTTAGTTTGACTTCATGGGGGGGGGGGGTCTGACACTGTTTACAATGTGTCACATACTTGTTCATTGTGACTGGTCTAGAGAAAGGCCTTTGTGCTGCTGAAACGTCAACATAAAACCCTCAAATATATCCCTTTTTTGTTTTGTTTCTATAGTACAGTATGAAGTTCTATAGTGGATAAGCTTTACTGTGAAGTGTTCATCTTCATCATTCTCTACACCGCTTAAACTGAACTCTGGACCTCAGCCAGTTCCACTGAGTTTTTTCATTGTTCCACTCCAGTATAAATCAAATCAAATTGATTGGTCGCATACACATATTTAGCAGATGTTATTGCGGGTGTAGCAAAATGCTTGTGTTACTAGCTCCAACAGTGCAGTAGTATCTAACAATTCACAACAATACACAGAAATCTAAAAGTAAAAGAATATAATTAAGAAATATATAAATATTAGGATGAGCAATGTCAGAGTGGCATTGCCCAAAATTCAGTAGAATACAGTATATACATATGAAATTAGTAAAACAGTATGTAAACATTATTAAAGTGACCAGTGATTCCATGTCTATGTACATAGGGCAGCAGGCTCTAAGGTGCAGGGATGAGTAACTGGGTGGTAGTCGGCTAGTGATGGCTATTTAACAGTCCAATGGCCTTGAGATAGAAGCTGATGCACTTCTATTGACCTCGCCTTCTGGATGGTAGTTGGGTTAAATAGCCATGGCTGGGGTGGTTAATGTCCTTGATGATCTTTTTGGCCTTCCTGTGACATCGGGTGCTGTAGATGTCCTGGAGGGCAGGCAGTGTACCCCCGGTGATGCGTTGGGCAGACCGCACCACCCTCTGGAAAGACCTGCGCTTGCAGGCAGTGCAGTTGCCGTACCAGGCTGTGATACAGCCCGACAGGATGCTCTCAATTGTAAATCTGTAAAAGTTTGTGAGGGTCTTAGGGGCCAATCTGAATTTCTTAAGCCTCCTGATGTTAGAAGCACTGACTGGATACATTAAAAAGGTGTTAGAATGGGAGAGAGTTGACTTTGTATGTGCTTTCCCCTTTTTTGATGAGATACATTATGACAGACAGTTGAGTTAGAGTTGTTGTTATGTGGAATTTCCTCCCGAGGAATAAAATGGTAGTTAGTGTCTTGCTTTTGAGAAGCTTATTTAACATTCCTCTAATTCCAGTCGTGTCAGTTATTGACAATCACGGAGTGCAGTTTGCCTGGCCCCAACCAAACTGATGCATCACGTGGTCAGGGCCCCATGCTGTTAGTGCAGTTAGCAACAGCAATGAAAACAGCACACACATCCAGATGGTAGATCGCTTGTGCTGCGAGTTGTCTTTTTGGCATCCAGTGTTTCTTGCGATCAGTGCTCTCCCTCAGGCTGTAAGGATTAGAGATGGTACTGGGTCATCTTGACACATCTGAGGTGAGATGGGAAGTGAAGAAGAGGAACAAGACAAAGAGTGGGAAGCTGGAAAGAGAATGTGTAGACTAAAGAGAGCGAAAACATGAGAAAGAGGAAAGGGAGCAATACAGACAGCAGAGAAAGAAAAACGAAAGCGGAACATGTGTGAATGAAGAATAGAAACATGGTAGGTCAGCTGACCAATGGAAGAAGTTTCAGGTTTGCCGTTTACATCTAACATCTTATCCAGCATGCATTTCCCAATCATGTGCACTGAGGAGTGAATGGCATCTATCAGGAGTCACTGACGTATTGGTCCTATGACCATTGACTTCTCTTTTCAACGACCCATTCATTGCCCCTCATTATATCCCTCCAGACCCACAGTCTGTCTACATCACACTCCGGGGCCAGCTCGATTGTGCTTACTTAAAGTATTGATTGTGTTAACGAGGCTAGATTTCCAGTCCACAGAGGCTACCTGCTGATTGGGCCTGATCTTTCGGAAGCCTTCGGCATTATTTCCTTTACTGTTCAACAAACAAGTGCACTTACCGTACTGGAAGTCCCTATGGCTTCCATTTTAACTGTGCCCTGTGTCCCTGTTCAGCAGGCAGAGATAATAAACGAACACACTAACCTACTTTTTCCCTACAGCTGAAACCTGGACTGAGGCTGGGCCCTGCCTCGCGGGGGATGAGGCCCCCACCAAAACACCAGGGGGGATTTATGACCTCACTTCAGGCTGAAATAACAGCCCCTCCAGTCCCATAGACATGTTCCATATCCCAGCGTTAGTTCCACCCCCTTCCCTGTATACTTGGGATCTTCCAAACTATGAAGTTAGCAGGGAAATAGAATGCATTTCCCAGCTCATGTGAACCATCAAGTTCTCGGAAAACTGAATAACAAATAGGGTGTACACATATTCCATGTGTTTATTGAGATTACTTTGGGTTGTTAGTGCTTCTATGAGTCTTATTTGCAGTTCATTTCATCTCTGAAAAAAAATGCTGAATTTATGCAACTAATTTATCAGCTAAAATACAAATCTGGGTTAGCTAGGGAGAGAAGCACATGGTGAGGGTTGTCATGGACGACAGCAGAAACCAAGGTGTAAAGGGATACAAGACCACCTTTACTCTGTGTTTCTGTATGAGGGCAGTAGACTGTTGCTTATTGGTTGAGAGTGAGAACAGATGCGTTTGAGCACATGCACATCTTCCCTGGCACCTGAGGTCTAAGCCAAAGACAGACCCCCAATTCATTCATGTCTCTCTTAACATTGTCACCCTCCAACACTCAGTTCATTTCATTCATGTCTCTCTTAACCTTCAGTCACCCTCCAACACTGGCTGTTTATTTTTGTTATTTGGAAATGTGCTGCTGCTAGGAAGTATGTTTATTGGTGAAACAGGTGAAACTATGCATAGGTAAAACAAATAAAAGGTTGAGGAGTCTAGACAAAGTGGGGAAAAAATTGCAAGAGGATCACCATGGGAGTAAAAGTCAAATAAATGGGATATATTTGCTTTTAAGTCATCCATTTATTGCTGTTTTGTGAATACCTGCTCTGTGTGCAGAATGACATGTACACACAGTAGTGTTGTAAATCTATTGGTTTCTAATGGTGAATTATCAATGCTGTACAGGAAAGATCTGGGCTCATGCATTTCCTCACATGGTGCCAAGACACACAAGTAAGCAGATTGTTTTTATATGATTCTTATTGCGTTTGGCACACACACATCCATAAAAGTTAGTGCGCACACTTTTTTCATCCATCGTCTCCCGCTCTCTCTCGCACTCTCTCAAGCCTAGCTCACCATCACAAAAAAGGCCATGGAACACATTTAATGAGAAGTATTCCCTCCCATCTTATACTGTAGCCCTTTCATAACTCCAGTGATATGTTTTAGCCTGCTTCTTCCTGTTGGAATGGGTGAGGGAGAGAGTTATGTCCCATGTCAACACAGCTTAGAGACGTTCCCTGTCTCTCCGCCCACCCACACTCACAGTGCAAGTAATGTAGCCATGACAGAGAGCAGGGTTATTGCAGTCATACTGAATAGTAGCCTGGTCCCAGATCCGTTTGTGCTGTATCCAAATGTATCTATTTGTTTGGCAATGACAATAGGTGCTGACACAGCACAAACAATAGATCTAGACTAGAGAAAGAAGTACATATATAGTGTAACAACAATAATAGAAACACAATGAGAATAGATGGAGATTCCTAGTCACTTTGAGCCTCTCCTAATAATATAATATATTGTGTGAAACAAGGGTAAGAAAACTATTGTTCTTTTAATGTTAGTACCATGACGCCAAAGTCCACAAAAAAATGTGATGTTATTATCTCATAAACCTGAAAATCTCCTGCTGATGTACATTAATTCATATTTCCATTTGTTATGAAGGAGGATGCATAGTGAGTGTCAGGATAGGCATTTTTAAGAGTAAAAAAAATATATACATACAAATATAAGTCGATGCCTTGGCTGTCTGTACAATGTGTATTGCTGTTTATGTGAAGGAGATGTTATGGTTTATGACAGCGTTTCCTAAATTCGGTCCTCGGAACCCCAAGTGGAACACATTTAGTATTTTTCCTTAACACTACACAGCTGATTCAAATGATCAAAGCTAGATAATTAGTTGATTATTTGAATCAGCTGAGTAGTGCTAGGACAAAAAAACTAAATGTGCACCGTTTGGGGTCGTGAGGACAGAGTTTGGGAAACCCTGGTTTGTGATGTGAAGTTGGCAATTTAACACAAATTGTCAGTGACAGATAGGGTTCCATTGTTCTGTCTACATAGTTCATTCTGCTTATATAACATCCGCTTGTTAGCTAGAGAGATGACTCAGAGGAGCACAGATTATTGTCTCTGTCCTCTTTAAACAATTTCCAGACCAGGAGAATATTGTTGCTTGTCCTCTGGGCTGTATTCTACTGACATCAGTAAACCATACAGAGCAGCCTAGAGCTTTAAGTCACATCTCATTACTTCATGGTAGTTGGTCACTTTGTTTCTCCTCAGTCAGAGAGAAAAAAAAGGCCACAGTCCCCAGAAACAATCCAGACTACTACTTTTACTTCTGTTTGTCATAAGTCCTTGGCAGATCAGATAGATGGTTAAGTTTATTTAATCATTTCCCACCCCTCCTGGTTCTCTACTTGGACCGGTCCTGCCGTGCCCCGCACCACCAACACCCCCATGGGGAGGTGGTCAGTGGGCTGCTCCGTTGTAAGACTTGCCATACATAATGAAGTCTGTCTCTATTGGGTGGCTGGAGATGGGCTGCTTGTAGAGGGGGTTGGAGGCCTGAAGAGAGAGATGAAAGAGAGCGAGAGAGAGAAAAGGGGAGAGAGTAACAGAAAGTTTGAAAAATTGGTCAGTTCAGCAACATGCACATGTTGAGGCAGGATGGACATTTAAGCCAGTCTCAGAATTTTGGAACAGTCAGTGTTCCAAACAGTTCTTCCACTAACTGACAGCTATGTGGTCCAACATGAGGTCTGATGGTTCAACACATTGTTTTTGTTCCAGCAGATGCTTCAAGTTAGGCTCTTCACACTGATCACATTTAAGTGGTCATATAGAGCATATCATATAGAGCATATCATACAGAGCTACCGCACAGAGCTTCGCAGCCAACTCCGAAGCAAGTTCCCAGATATTTCTGGGGGGAATGGCCCTAGCCCTCACCCTCCGATCCAACAGGTCCCAGACGTGCTCAATGGGATTGAGATCCGGGCTCTTCGCTGGCCATGGCAGAAGACTGACATTCCTGTCTTTTAGGAAATCACGCACAGAACGAGCAGTATGGCTGGTGGCATTGTCATGCTGGAGGGTCATGTCAGGATGAGCCTGCAAGAAGGGTGCCACATGAGGGAGGAGGATGTCTTCCCTGTAACGCACAGCGTTGAGATTGCCTGCAATTGACAACAAGCTCAGTCCGGTGATGCTGTGACACACTGCCCCAGACCGTGACGGGCCCTCCACCTCCAAATTGATCCCACTCCAGAGTACAAGCCTCAGTGTAACGCTCACTCCTTCGACGATAAACGTGAATCTGACCATCACCCCTAGTGAGACAAAACCGCGACTCGCCAGTGAAGAGCACTTTTTGCCAGTCCTGCCTGGTCCAGCGATGGTGCGTTTGTGCCAATAGGTGACGTCGTTTCCAGTGATGTCTGGTGAGGACCTGCCTTACAACAGGCCTACAAGCACTCAGTCCAGCCTCTCTCAGCCTATTGCGGACAGTCTGAGCACTGATGGAGGGATTGTGTTCCTGGTGTAACTCAGGCAGTTGTTGCCATCCTGTACCTGTCCCGCAGGTGTGATGTTCAAATGTACCGATCCTGTGCAGGTGTTGTTACACGTGGTCTGTCACTGTGAGGACAATCAGCTGTCTGTCCTGTCTCCCTGTAGCGCTGTCTTAGGCCTCTCACAGTAGGGACATTGCAAATTATTTCCCTGGCCACATTTACATCATGCCTCCTTGCAGCATGCCTAAGGCACATTCACGCAGATGAGCAGGGATCCTGGGCATATTTTTGTGTGTGTTTTTCAGCGTCAGTAGAAAGGCCTCTTTAGTGTCCTAAGTTTTCATAACTGTGACCTTAATTGCCTAGCATCTGTAAGCTGTTAGTGTCTTAACGACCGTTCCACAGGTGTATGTTCTTAATTGTTTATGGTTCATTGAACAAGCATGGGAAACAGAGTTTAAAACCTTTACAATGAAGATCTGTGAAGTTATTTATATTTTTCACAAATTATCTTTGTAAGACAGGGTCCTGAAAAAGGAACATTTTTTTTTGTTGCTGAGTTTATATTATTAGTATTACTACATTGTTGGGAAATAGCTCTCAAGGTAAGAATATCACTGTACTGTTTTACACCCGTTGTGTCCTGTGCACGTGGGGAATAAAACTTTGAAAAACATCTTTGTTCCTTCCCCAGTTCACACATATGGCTTCAGTGCTATGATACATGGAAACTGTTCCAAAAATACATTAGATGTATACCACAATGAGATGAAAGACAACAATATATTCCACAACTTGGCATTTCAAATGGGATGTGCGTATATCCTATCCTTCGCAGACATGCAAGTGTCATCACTTATATAGGCCTACTCTTGTCCCAAAACAGGCATCACAGCAATTCACACAGCCTTTCATTTGATAGATGGTGTAATAGTCCTCATTGACTCCCATATCAAATGTGGCTCAGTCACATATGAATTCAACCTGTTTATATGTGCAGTGCCTTCTGAAAATATTCATACCCCTCCTTGACTTATTCCACATTTTGTTGTGTTACAGCCTGAATTCAAAATGTATGTATGTATTTTCTCACCCATTTATCTACACACAATACCCCCTAATGACAATGTGAAAACATGTTTTTAGATTTTTGTTGATAATTTATTGAAAATGAAATACAGATATATTTAATCAGTATTCACACCCCTGAATCAATGCATGGTAAAACCACACTATGCAGTGATTACAGCTGTGAGTCTGAGTAAGTCTCGAGCTTTGCACACCAGGATTGTACAATATTTGCCCATTATTCCTTTTCAAATTCTTCAAGCTCTGTTAAGTTGGTTGTTGATCACCCATTTTTAAGTCTTGCCATAGGTTTAAGCTGATTTAAGTCAAAACTGGTGTTAGGCCACTCAGGAACATTCAATGTCGTCTTGGTAAGCAACACCAGTGTATATTTGGCCTTGTGTTTTAGGTTACTGTCCTGCTGAAAGGTTAATTAATCTCCCAGTGTCTGGTGGAAAGTAGAGTGAACCAGGGTTTCCTCTGGGATTTTGTCTGTGCTTAGATCTATTTAGTTTACTTTTATCCCTGCCCCCCCAAAAAACTCATAGTCCTTGCTGATGACAAGCAAACCCATAGCATGATGCAGCCACCACCATGCTTGAAAATATGAAGAGTGGTTCTCCGTGATGTGTTGGATTTTCCATTAAAAAAACACTTTGCATTCAGGACATGAAGTTAATTTCTATGCAGCATTACTTTAGTGCCTTATTGCAAACAGAATGCATATTTTGGAATATTTTCATTATGTACTTGCATCCTTTTCACTCTTGCCATTTAGGTTAGTTTTGTGGAGTAACTACAATCACTGCCATTAAACTCTTGAACTGTTTTAAAGTCACAATTGGCCTCCGGCAATGGAGTTAGGAAGGACGCCTGTATCTTTGTAGTGACTGGGTGTATTGATACACCATCCAAAGTGTAATTAATAATGCTCAAAGGGATAGTCAAGGTCTGCTTTCTTTTTTTGCAAGGCATTGGAAAACACTCCCTGGTCTTTGTGGTTTAATTCTGTTTGAAATTCACTGCTTGACTGAGGGACCTTACAGATAATTATATGTGTGGGGTAGAGAGATGAGGTAGTCATACTTTTAAAAAATGTAAACACTATTAATGCACAAAGAGTTCATGCAACTTATGTGACTTGTAAAGCACATTTTTACTCCTGAACTTATTTAGGCTTGCCATAACAAAAGGGGTTGAATACTACTGACTCAACACATCTCTGCTTTTCATGTTCTATTCATTTGTAAACATTTCGAAAAACATCATTCCACTTTGACAGTGTGTAGGCCAGTGACATCAAAAAGATTTATATTCAGGCTGAAACAACAAAAATATTGAAAAAGTCAATTTTCTGAAGGCACTGTAAATCACTGTTATAAATAGGACAGTCATCCTCCTCACCATCTCGTAACGTGCGCGGCAGCGTGCGCTCTGGAAGCGGGCAAACTCCCGTCGGTCGTGCACGGTGATGACCAGCTTCCAGATGGCTAGCAGCACAATGCCCACCAGCAGGATACTGCCCACCACTGCCAGGAGGACCGTCATGGCATCCGGCACTGTGCCACACTCTGGAGACGGGAGGGGAGACAAACAAAAAATATTAAAAAGCAGATATACATAGGAACTAAGAAAATACACAAAGATCTAGATAGGAGAAATATATAAAGAGTAATATACACTGAACAAAAATATGAACACCATGGTCAAAGTGTTGGTCCCATGTTTCATGAGTTGAAATAAAAGATCACAGAAACGTTCCATACGCACAAAAGGCTTATTTCTCTCACGTTGTGCACAAATAGTTTACATCTCCGTTTCTCCTTTGCCAAGATAATCCAAGATTTTAAGGGGGGGTGCAATTGGCAGGAATGGCCACCAGAGCTGTTTCCATAGAATAGAATGTTAATTTCTCTACCATTAGCCGCCATAAGAGTGGTCTATGGTAGAGGTGGGGTTATGGTATGCGCAGGCATAAGGTACGGACAATGAACACAATTGCATTTGATCAATGGCAATTTAAATGCAGTTACTGTGAGGAGATCCTGAGGCCCGTTGCCATTCATCCACGTTTCAGCATGATAATGCACAGCCCCATGGAACTGTACACAATTCCTGGAAGCCGAAAATGTTCCATTTCTTGAATGAACTGAATACTCACTAGACATGTCACCCATTGAGCATGTTTGGGATGCTCTGGATCCACAGGCCACAATCAATAGCCTCTATGCTAAGGAGATGTGTTGTGCGGCATAAGGCAAATGGTGGTCATACCAGATACTGACTGGTTCTCTGATCCACTCCCCTACAGTTAAAAAAAAAAAAAAAAAAAGTATCTGAAAAACAGATGCATATCTGTATTCCCAGTCATGTGAAATCCATACATTCCTAGACAGTCCTAGTTAATTCATTAATTTAAATTGACTGATTTCCTTATATAAACTAAAACTTCAACAAGCATTTCTCAACGGCTGGCCATGCCTTCCGCCTGGCTACTCCAACCTCGGCCAACAGCTCCCCCCCGCAGCTACTCGCCCAAGCCTCTCCAGGTTCTCCTTTACCCAAATCCAGATAGCAGATGTTCTGAAAGAGCTGCAAAACCTGGACCCGTACAAATCAGCTGGGCTTGACAATCTGGACCCTCTATTTCTGAAACTATCCGCCGCCATTGTCGCAACCCCTATTACCAGCCTGTTCAACCTCTCTTTCATATCGTCTGATATCCCCAAGGACTGGAAAGCTGCCGCAGTCATCCCCCTCTTCAAAGGGGGAGACACCCTGGACCCAAACTGTTACAGACCTATATCCATCCTGCCCTGCCTATCTAAGGTCTTCGAAAGCCAAGTCAACAAACAGGTCACTGACCATCTCGAATCCCACCGTACCTTCTCCGCTGTGCAATCTGGTTTCCGAGCCGGTCACGGGTGCACCTCAGCCACGCTCAAGGTACTAAACTATATCATAACCGCCATCGATAAAAGACAGTACTGTGCAGCAGTCTTCATCGACCTTGCCAAGGCTTTCGACTCGGTCAATCACCATATTCTTATCGGCAGACTCAGTAGCCTCGGTTTTTCGGGTGACTGCCTTGCCTGGTTCACCAATTACTTTGCAGACAGAGTTCAGTGTGTCAAATCGGAGGGCATGCTGTCTGGTCTTCTGGAAGTCTCTATGGGGGTGCCACAGGGTTCAAGCCTCGGGCCGACTCTTTTCTGTATATTTCAATGATGTTGCTCTTGCTGCGGGCGATTCCCTGATCCACCTCTACGCAGACGACACCATTCTATATACTTCCGGCCCCTCCTTGGACACTGTGCTATCTAACCTCCAAACGAGCTTCAATGCCATACAACACTCCTTCCGTGGCCTCCAACTGCTCTTAAACGCTAGTAAAACCAAATGAATGCTTTTCAACCGTTCGCTGCCTGCACTCGCACGCCTGACCAGCATCACCACCCTGGATGGTTCCAACCTTGAATATGTGGACATCTATAAGTACCTAGGTGTCTGGCTAGACTGTAAACTCTCCTTCCAGACTCATATCAAACATCTCCAATCGAAAATCAAATCAAGAGTCGGCTTTCTATTCCGCAACAAAGCCTCCTTCACTCACGCCGCCAAACTTACCCTAGTAAAACTGACTATCCTACCGATCCTCGACTTCGGCGATGTCATCTACAAAATTGCTTCCAACACTCTACTCAGCAAACTGGATGCAGTTTATCACAGTGCCATCCGTTTTGTCACTAAAGCACCTTATACCACCCACCACTGCGACTTGTACGCTCTAGTCGGCTGGCCCTCGCTACATATTCGTCGCCAGACCCACTGGCTCCAGGTCATCTACAAGTCCATGCTAGGTAAAGCTCCGCCTTATCTCAGTTCACTGGTCACAATGGCAACACCCATCCGTAGCACGCGCTCCAGCAGGTGTATCTCACTGATCATCCCTAAAGCCAACACCTCATTTGGCCGCCTTTCGTTCCAGTTCTATGCTGCCCGTGACTGGAATGAATTGCAAAAATCGCTGAAGTTGGAGACTTTTATCTCCCTCACCAACTTCAAACATCTGCTATCTGAGCAGCTAACCGATCGCTGCAGCTGTACATAGTCTATCGGCAAATAGCCCACCCATTTTTACCTACCTCATCCCCATACTGTTTTTATTTATTTACGTTTCTGCTCTTTTGCACACCAATATCTCTACCTGTAAATGACCATCTGATCATTTATCACTCCAGTGTTAATCTGCAAAATTGTAATTATTCGCCTACCTCATGCCTTTTGCACACAATGTATATAGACTCCCCCTTTTTTCTCCTTCCTATTGTGTTATTGACTTGTTAATTGTTTACTCCATGTGTAACTCTGTGTTGTCTGCTCACACTGCTATGCTTCATCTTGGCCAGGTCGCAGTTGCAAATGAGAACTTGTTCTCAACTAGCCTACCTGGTTAAATAAAGGTGAAATAAAAAAAAAAAAATAAAAAAAAAAACTCCGTAAAACCTATAAAATTGTTGCTTTAATATTTATGTTCAGTGTGTGTGTGTGTGTACACACACACACACACACACACACACACACACACACACACACACACACACACACACACACACACACACACACACACACACACACACACACACACACACACACACATATATACACATACACTGCTAAAAAAATAAAGGGAACACTTAAACAACAATGTAACTCCAAGTCAATCACACTTCTATGAAATCAAACTGTCCACTTAGGAAGCAACACTGATTGACAATAAATTTCACATGCTGTTGTGCAAATGGAATAGACAACAGGTGGAAATTATAGGCAATTTGCAAGAAGACACCACCAATAAAGGAGAGTGGTTCTGCAGGTGGTGACTACAGACCACTTCTCAGTTCCTATGCTTCCTGGCTGATGTTTTGGTCACTTTTGAATGCTGGCGGTGCTTTCACTCCAGTGGTAGCATGAGACGGAGTCTACAACCCACACAAGTGGCTCAGGTAGTGCGGCTCATCCAGGATGGAACATCAATGCGAGCTGTGGCAAGAAGGTTTGCTGTGTCTGTCAGCGTAGTGTCCAGAGCATGGAGGCGCTACCAGGAGACAGGCCAGTACACCCGGAGACGTGGAGGAGGCTGTAGGAGGGCAACAACCCAGCAGCAGGACCGCTACCTCCGCCTTTGTGCAAGGAGGAGCAGGAGGAGCACTGCCAGAGCCCTGCAAAATGACCTCCAGCAGGCCACAAATGTGTATGTGTCTGCTCAAACGGTCAGAAACAGACTCCATGAGGGTGGTATGAGGGCCCGACGTCCACAGGTGGGGGTTGTGCTTACAGCCCAACACCGTGCAGGACTTTTGGCATTTGCCAGAGAACACCAAGATTGGCAAATTCGCCACGGGCGCCCAGTGCTCTTCACAGATTAAAGCAGGTTCACACAGAGCACGTGACAGACGTGACAGTCTGGAGAAGCCGTGGAGAACGTTCTGCTGCCTGCAACTTCCTCCAGCATGACCGGTTTGGCAGGTGGGTCAGTCATGGTGTGGGGTGGCATTTCTTTGGGGGGCCGCACAGCCTTCCATGTGCTCGCCAGAGGTAGTCTGACTGCCATTCGGTAACGAGATCCTCAGACCCCTTGTGAGACCATATGCAGGTGCGGTTGGCCCTGGGTTCCTCCTAATGCAAGACAATGCTCGACCTCATGTGGCTGGAGTGTGTCAGCAGTTCCTGCAAGAGGAAGGCATTGATGCTATGGACTGGCCCGACCGTTCCCCAGACCTGAATCCAATTGAGCACATCTGGGACATCATGTCTCGCTCCATCCACCAACACCACGTTGCACCACAGACTGTCCAGGAGTTGGCGGATGCTTTAGTCCAGGTCTGGGAGGAGATCCCTCAGGAGACCATCCACCACCTCATCAGGAGCATGCCCAGGCGTTGTAGGGAGGTCATACAGGCACGTGGAGGCCACACACACTACTGAGCCTCATTTTGACTTGTTTTAAGGACATTACAAAGTTGGATCAGCCTGTAGTGTGGTTTTCCACTTTAATTTTGAGTGTCCAAATCCAGACCTCCATGGGTTGATACATTTGATTTCCATTGATAATTTGTGTGATTTTGTTGTCAGCACATTCAACTATGTAAAGAAAAAAGTATTTAATAAGAATATTTCATTCATTTAGATCTAGGATGTGTTATTTGAGTGTTCCCCTTATTTTTTTGAGCAGTGTATATAAGAGAGAGAGATAGATAGGAATATAGACAAAGGGAGATGCAAGAAAGAAAGAGTGAAACAATCATACAGAATGGCTGTTAAAAAAACAGGCCTCGTTTACGCAAAAACATATAAATCTAATATCATTACCCAATTGTCCAATAGAGTGCATGTCCAAAAGAGGCCTAGACTGACACTCTCCAGATAATAACAGACAGACATGGTATACACACTATTTCATACTACAACAACATGACCTTCTCTGTTATTGTTTTATCCTCCATCTCTTTGAATGTGAAGAGAAGCAGCTGGCTGATATGTTATGTCCATGTTTTCTGTAGCAGTACTGACCTGGCTCTTTGAGCGCGGTGAGGACTGACATGCCGTTGGCGTGTTCAGAGTACATGAACTTCATCACACACTCGTTCTCCGTCTTGTACAAGCAAAGGACAGCGTTTGGGTCTTCCGTTTCTATAAGAGGACAAATAGAGAGAGAGAGGGGCACTGCTGAGACACAAGCAAGAAAAATGCTGTCGAAACGTACAGAGAGAAGAAACTAAAGACATAAGAAAGAAAACAAGAGAATGGTGAGAGCTCCGACAACACAACAATGTGGGAAAATGTATCAAGATGCTTTATTGTGAAATCACTCTTGGATAAGTGATTGATCACATTCCACAGTAAGGACAGAGCCATTTGCTTTGCTTTTTGTGAACTCTTATCATTCAAATATTCTAAATGCCTTGTGGACTGAGGAATTAGACTAGCTCTAACCCCTCCAACGTCTTCCATCTCCCCTCGATTCCCTCCAGCCTCCTCTCCCCTCTCTGCTTTCGGCGGGAGAGAAGTTTCTGGAATGTACATGCAGTCTATTAGGGGAGGTCAGATGGTTGGAATAGCAGAGTGAGAGAACGCAGTGAACAGAGCAGATCTAGGACAGTGAGGGCAGAGCGACAGTGAGGGGATGGCCTTAAGATATAACAATCTCTTTAAATCCAGAGCCCATGTTGAGTCTGAAACAGCACCTTATAGCCATCTCAGCATCACAATGTCCCCACAAGCAACATTAACATATTAAAACATTCCTAGTTAACTATCCCCTGTAATGCAAAACGCTGAAGGGATCCAGACAGACCAAATCCTGGGACTGTCTATGTTCCACTTAAGACCTGTGCGTTTTAAAAGACAGCACGTGATGACAGTTTAGAGTTATGGGTGCAGGTAGAGTTACATGTTTGTTTAGAGGGTGGGGTAGATGGGGAGTAGGCAGGGGGCATCATGTTTTAATGGGGCTGCGTGTCTTTGAACCAAATGATGGGTTTGGCTGCATGGCGCTGCCCGTTATTATAAGCTGCTACCCGGAGGACAGAACAGAAGATGTCCGTCCGCTCTGCCACTAGAGACCCAGACTGACACTCGCCAGAAAATAACAGACACCCACTCTGGACTGGAGAGGGTATATTTATTTTCACAAGTAATTACAGATGAGGCATATGGGCTTGTGTGTGGGTTGTAGAAGCGTGCATTACGTTGGTCTGAGCTAAACCGTCAGAGCAGCTGGGTGATGTCACATTAGCTAAAACAGCTCAAACGGTACGTATGCCGTGTGTTGGCAAGTCTGTGCTCAATAAGAGTGGGAGAGAGCTAATAAACTAGAACAAGGGAAGACGTCTGTAATGCATCAACAACAAACTGCTGCAGACGCTAATCACAGATGTTGATACTCCTCTGTGTGTGTGTGTCTCTCTCTCTCTGCTGACCAGCTGATGTTAGAGAGGGGAACCACAGTCAGTCAGTGTTTTGTTTACTCACTAAGCGTTTCCACAGTGATGATCTCGTCCTTGCATAGCCGCTGGCACGTCTGGTTGTCGAACAGTCTTCCGGAGTTGAAAAGCCGGCACTCGATGCATTCCCTGGAGTGGAGAAAGAGAGAGATGACAGAGCGACAAGGGAGACCGTGTGTGGCATAATTACATATGTGCCGTGTTTACAGGAGCAGAGCTGACCAGGCCTAGAGTTTAAGGTCAGTTTATGGTCAAGGGTCACACCCAAAACGTTCACCTTTTACCTCTGAAATGAGAGCCATGTGTGAGTATAGGACCATGCCGGGAGGGTACAACTGTGACTGATAGCAACACATTCCCTGGGATAGCCTGCTGATACACTCTGCTCCTGATATAGGATGAGTGATTTGAGTGAGGAGTTTGAGTCGTAAACCTTTTGCTTTTTCGGGGGACACCAATGGAATGGGAGCCGTCTTAACATCTTTCTGAAGCGCAAATCATAGTCTACAGTCGCTGAGACACGCTAGTCTGGCATCCCATTGTGATATAGCTGTGTGGCTCTGAGACGACCATCCATGGGGGGCGTGCAGCCCAAAAGCGCACATCCTCACAATTCCCAACCAAAGCATCTCCGGTATGCCTCTCCTATTCATTTAAAAGAGTTGACAGTTGGACAAGTTGCATGAGCTGATAATTATAAAAGGACTAAAAGCCAATGGGTCTAATATTCCTGGAATGCTGCTGTGCACCCGCGTACACGTGTTGTACTCTGATAGACCCTTTACAGAAATAATCTTGACTGAGTTATATGTGTCTTAAATCCTTTTTGTACCTTAATGCATGGTAATGGATGATATGCGTCTTACCATGATAGGTCAAACCACAGCTTCAGGTGCACATTAGAAACCCCTGGACACTTAGGACATGGTTGACCCTCCTCTCCCTCCCTACTCTTCTTCTTGCCTTCCCTCCACACATCCCTTCCTCTCTGTCTCGTACCTTTTGGTGCCACAGGCATCGGGGCAGGTGGGGCATTTCTCGCAGGTGTCCCCGAAGGCCCCTGGTTCTGTACACTGGCAGTGCCCGCACACACAGCTGCCTCGCCCACTACAGATCTTCCCGTCATCAGACACACAGGAAGATGTGTCCGTGGAGCAGTTACAGTTGTCCCCGATGTAGCCCGCATGGCACTTACACTCTCCACAGTGGCACTCTCCGTGACCTGAGAAGAGAGGAGGTAAGGAGGGGTCTTATAAATGCATGATCTGTACCTATTGATTCTTGAAGAATATAACTATAAATGCTTAGTTCAACTGTCGAACACTATCAGAACACAAAATATAAACTTGTTTGTATCCAATGTTCGTAAACAAAGTAAATGTAAAACACTGTATATCCTCAAAACATGGTTTAAACTATAATTTTGATGTCATCAATGGTCTGTCCTTGACATGAATTTGAGTGTGGACACATTTCTCCAAGCCCAGGAGGGAGGAGGCTTTTTATGGTTTTAACTGCTGATTAGAGAAAAGTAAAAAACATACACCTACACATTCCACGAAAGGATTTTAACTGGGAAGAAAGTTTCTTAATGTTTGAACAATCTATAGACAATACAGCCATTCACAATCCTTCGGCTTAACCCAAATTGTTATGGATCACAAAAGCTGTGATCTTCCTTGCCCCCGGGCTCCCGAGTGGCGAAGATGTCTAAGGCACTGCAGGCGTCACTACAGACACCCTGGTTCGAATCCAGGCTGTATTACAACCGGCCGTGATTGGAAGTCCCATAGAGCGCACAATTAGACCAGCGTTGCCCAGGTTTGGCCGGTTTAGGCCGTCATTGTAAATACGAATTTGTTCTTAACTGACTTGCCTAATAAAAGGTTACATTTTATTTCATCAGTCATGAACAACTGGATTACTTTCAATTATTCCAGTTGGGGCTTGGGTCTCTAGAACCAATAACGAGCATGCAAGCCTAACAAACTTAAATGGAATGAAGCTTATCCACATTGGAAGCAGCCCAAGGTGAAGCTAAGCCTTAATAGGTGTGATGTCAGAGTAGAGTTAATCACAGATCAAACACTGATTTTTCTCAGTAGCGGTGCTGGGACCTGTGTGTGTGTGTGTGTGTGTGTGTGTGTGTGTGTGTGTGTGTGTGTGTGTGTGTGTGGGGAGGCCTAAGGGCAGATCTCACAGTAACAACAGACAGTGGGCTGGGTTCTTCAGACAAGAGAAATAACTCCTTAAAAGCTTTATCAAAGTAAAACAATTAGTCTACTGTAAAAAAAAATGAAAGAAAAGCTTTTTGTGCATTTGGACAATTTCTGGGATCTTTTATTTCAGCACATGAAACATGGTACCAACACTACATGTTGTGTTTATATTTTTGTTCCGTATAGGTAGAAGAGAGATCTTTCCTAATCCAGGTGTTTTAGCCTAGTCCCCTCTAATGGCAGGATAATTCCCAAGGGGTTTAAATATTAAGAAAGCCTAATACTACATACAATAAACCTTAAAGGTTGAACAACATGGGTCTAACTAACCAGTCTGAACACTGCAGCAAATCACAATGATGGTAAACTACTAGAGTACAGTGTGATGTTTCATCTATGGAGTCGTTTTTTTAAAGCTTGTTCTAGAATCTACAGAAGGATTCTATTCTGTTGTGGTACAGTAGAGATGTATGCCGACTGACAGACAGGGCCCAGAGACTGTGGAACGCCTAACAAATGTAATTAGTGCTGTCTGAGTAGGATGTTCACATTGTTTTAGACACACTACACCCTTAAATCATGGTAATAAGGATTTCGTGGCTAAGTCATTTTGCTCATAGATTATGCATATATGAACTACACATCGACACATCCAGCCCAAAGTGAGAGGTTTAAAAAAAATATACTTTTAGTCGCCAATGTACCAGAACATGTCTTAATGGGATTAATGTTGTTTTTAAGGACCATATTTTAAGAGGTGGAAAAGTTGAGTCTGGTCAGATTAATCACCCCTGTGGTTTATGATCATGTCTTTGCCGCACCCAACAACGGTCACTGACGGCGGCCAGTAGCACAACCAGGGTGTGTGCCTCCTGGTCCTGGCGGCTGAGTCACTGTGAGCGAGGCCTGGGAACATGTCTTCAACCAGAGGGCATTGCTGGGAAATTCATAGTGTGAGTGGCAATGTCACAGTAGATCAGGGCTTTCCAACCCTGTTCCCGGAGAGATACCATCCTGAAGGTTTTCGCTCCAACCCTAATCTAGTGCACCTTATTTGAATAATTGGCTGGTTGATAAACTGAAATCAGGTTAGTTACAACTGGGGCTGGAGTGTAAACCTACAGGATGGTAGCTCTCCAGGAACAGGGTTGGAGAGCGTGATTCATCTTGGAGGTTTGTTTGGGTAACGCTCACTTGACTGTCTACATGACACACTGACTACTGCCTCGTGGCTTCTACAATATTGTTTTCAAACACTGAGGCATGTCCTGACGTGCTGCGGTTTCTCCTATTCCCTACTTCTCAATATTGTGTGTGCGTCTCAAATCAAACTTTGTCACATGCGCAGAATATAGTGCAGACCTTGATGTGAAATAGTTTTGGCAAGTCGGTTAGGACATCTACTTTGTGCATGACACAATTCTTCCAACAATTGTTTACAGACAGATTATTTCACTTATAATTCACTGTATCACAATTCCAGTGGGCCAGAAGTTCATCCTTGGGAGCAATTTCCAAACGCCTTAAGGTACCACGTTCATCTGTACAAACAATAGTACGCAAGTATAAACACCATGGGACCACGCAGCCGTCATACTGCTCAGGAAGGAGACGTGTTCTGTCTCCTAGAGATAAACATACTTTGGTGCGAAAAGTGCAAATCAATCCCAGAACAGCAGCATCATGTTGTGGGGGTGCTTTGCTGCAGGAGGGACTGGTGCACTTTGTTAGGGTTCGTTCCTGTTTCCTTGTCAATCATTGGTGAAATCAGCATTATGACAATATCTTTAATTACATAACTAAAAAACCTTTATTAATACAATTGCAGACAGAAGTTGACAATCAGGAACATAGCACGCATGTTTCCGAGTAAGTTCTGCATCAAAGAAAAGGTCACATGTTATTTTATCAAACCCGAAATCCAGCCCTCGTGATGTCACTGCCTACGTCATTATCTTTTACTCATGAGACCAAAACCATGCCTACAAAGCTATATAAACAAAGCTGTTAGTGTGTTATCTAAAAGCTTAGCAGTAAATGACCAAGTTGATTTATAGTGGAATGTCTGAGTAGTTCTCTCCCCTACAGAGTTCTGTCTCAGTCACACATTTCTTCGAGGGGTCTCTTTATAAGAAAGAGAGCGCGAGAACTAGAAAACTGTGGAACAATATTAAAACCTCAATGTACATTGCTCAAAAAAATAAAGGGAACACTAAAATAACACATCCTAGATCTGAATGAATGAAATTTTCTAATTAAATACTTTTTTCTTTACATAGTTGAATGTGCTGACAACAAAAACACAACAATTATCAATGGAAATCAAATTTATCAACCCATGGAGGTCTGGATTTGGAGTCACACTCAAATTTAAAGTGGAAAACCACACTACAGGCTGATCCAAATTTGATGTAATGTCCTTAAAAAAGTCAAAATGAGGCTCAGTAGTGTGTGTGGCCTCCACGTGCCTGTATGACCTCCCTACAACGCCTGGGCATGCTCCTGATGAGGTGGCGGATGGTCTCCTGAGGGATCTCCTCCCAGACCTGGACTAAAGCATCCGCCAACTCCTGGACAGTCTGTGGTGCAACGTGGCGTTGGTGGATGGAGCGAGATATGATGTCCCAGACGTGCTCAATTGGATTCAGGTCTGGGGAACGGGCGGGCCAGTCCATAGCATCAATGCCTTCCTCTTGCAGGAACTGCTTATACACTCCAGCCACATGAGGTCTAGCATTGTCTTGCATTAGGAGGAACCCAGGGCCAACCGCACCAGCCTATGGTCTCACAAGGGGTCTGAGGATCTCATCTCTGTACCTAATGGCAGTCAGGCTACCTCTGGCGAGCACATGGAGGGCTGTGTGGCCCCCCAAAGAAATGCCACCCCACACCATGACTGACCCACCTGCCAAACCGGTCATGCTGGAGGATGTTGCAGGCAGCAGAACGTTCTCCACGGCTTCTCCAGACTGTCACGTCTGTCACGTGCTCAGTGTGAACCTGCTTTAATCTGTGAAGAGCACTAGGCGCCAGTGGCGCATTTGCCAATCTTGGTGTTCTCTGGTAAATGCCAAACGTCCTGCACGGTGTTGGGCTGTAAGCACAACCCCCACCTGTGGACGTCGGGCCCTCATACCACCCTCATGGAGTCTGTTTCTGACCGTTTGAGCAGACACATGCACATTTGTGGCCTGCTGGAGGTCATTTTGCAGGGCTCTGGCAGTGCTCCTCCTTCTCATCCTTGCACAAAGGCGGAGGTAGCGGTCCTGCTGCTGGGTTGTTGCCCTCCTATGGCCTCCTCCACGTCTCTTGATGTACTGGCCTGTCTCCTGGTAGCGCCTCCATGCTCTGGACACTACGCTGACAGACACAGCAAACCTTCTTGCCACATCTCGCTCATCCATCCTGGATGAGCTGCACTACCTGAGCCACTTGTGTGGGTTGTAGACTCCGTCTCATGCTACCACTAGAGTGCAAGCACCGCCAGCATTCAAAAGTGACCAAAACATCAGCCAGGAAGCATAGGAACTGAGAAGTGGTCTGTGGTCCCACCTGCAGAACCAGTCCTTTATTGGAGGTGTCTTGCTAAATGCCAATAATTTCCACCTGTTGTCATTTGGTACAGCCCCAATCATGACCCCTAGGTGAACTTCTAACAACTTCACAAAATAGATGGCATCATGAGGCAGGAGAATAATGCGGATATATTGAACCAACATCAAGACATCAGTCAGGAAGTTCAAGTTTGGTCACAAATGGGTCTTCCAAATGGACAATGACCGCAAGCATACTTCCAAAGTTGTGGCAAAATGGCTTAAGGACAACAAAGTCAAGGTATTGGAGAAGCCATCACAAAGCCCTGACCTCAATCTTATAGACAATGTGTGGGCAGAACTGAAAAAGTGTGTGAGAGCAAGGCCTACAAACCTGACTCGGTTACAAACTGACCCAGCTCTGTCAGAAGGAATAGGCAAAAATTCACCCAACTTGTTGTGGGAAGCTTGTGAACGGCTACCTGAAATGTTTGACCCAAGTTAAATAAATTTAAAGGCAATGCTACCAAATACTAATTGAGTGTATGTAAACTTCTGACCCACTGGGAATGTGATGAAAGTCAGAATTTAAAAAAAATCTGAAATAAATTATTCCCTCTACTATTATTCTGACATTTCACGTTCTTAAAATAAAGTGGTGATCCTAACTGACCTAAGACAGGGAATATTTACTAGGATTGAATGTCAGGACTTGGGAAAAACTGAGTTTAAATGTATTTGGCTAAGGTGAATGTAAATTTCCGACATCAACTGTAGGTCTTGGATGGCAGGAAGCTTGACCCAGTGATGTACTGGGCCGTACGCACTACCCTCTGTAGCGCCTTATGGTCAGACGCCGAGCAGTTGCCATACAGGGCGGTGATGCAACCGGTCAGGATGCTCTTGATGGTGCAGCTGTAGAACTTTTTGATGATCTGGGGACCCATGCCAAATATTTTCAGTCTCCTGAGGGGAAATAGGTGTTGTCGAGCCCTCTTCACAACGGTCTTGTGTTAGATGTTAGTTTGTTGGTGATGTGGACATTAAGGAACTTTCAATTCTCGACCCGCTCCACTACAGCCCCATCGATGTTAACGGGGGCCTGTTGGGCCCACCTTTTCCTGTAATCCACGATCGGCTCCTTTGTCTTGCTCACATTGGGGGAGAGTTTGTTGCCCTGGCACCACACTGCCAGGTCTCTGACCTCCTTCCTACAGGCTGTCTCATGATTGTCTGTGATCAGGCCTACCACTGTTGTGTCGTCTGCAAACTTGATGGTGTTGGAGTCGTGTTTAGCCACGCAGTCGTGGGTGAACCGGGAGTACAGGAGGGGACTAAGCACACACCCCTGAGGGGCCCCAGTGTTGAGGATCAGCATGGCAGACTTGTTGCTTACCCTCACCACCTGGAGGAGGCCCCTCAGGAAGTCCAGTACCTGTTGCAGAGGGAGGTGTTTAGTCCCAGGGTCCTTAGCTTCGTGATGAGGTTTGAGGGTACTATGTTATTGAATGCTGAGCTAAAGTCAATGAAGAGCATTCTCATATAGATGTTCCTTTTGTCCAGGTGGGAAAGGGCAGTGTGGAGTGTGATTGAGATTGCGTCATCTGTGGATCTGTTGGGCCGGTATGCGAATTGTAGTGGGTCTAGGGTATCCGGGAGGATGCTGTTGATGTGTGTGTGTGTGTGTGTGTGTGTGTGTGCGTATGTGTTTGTCTGTGAGAGAAAGTGTGTTTTTAAATAAGAGAGTGAGGAGGCAGAGATCCTAGAACATGTCAATGAGCTGGTTTAATGTCATCTGGTATAAAATGGCCCAGGGAAGTCAGGACGCAGTACAAGTATTTCCTCTGATAGCATCAAGACCATTTCTCTTCTGATTGAAGGTCAGTACTGGTGTGGACTCATCATGGTCACACAGCCCTACTAATAATCCTTATCCCTGATTGACCCTTTACATCATTTGGTTGGTTACTATGGGCATACAATCAGATAGGGCTACAGTACATCTAAAACACTTTGGGTCTGATTATCCATTGGGAATGGGTCACCAACAGACATGCTCTTTATCTAGCTGCAGACAGAGTTCACTTAGAAAGCATACGGGTTAATGTAGCAATACATTATTAAAATACCCAACTTTATGTAACAACTAGCACACTTTCCATAATCGTCACTTAATTCCACTCACACCCTGAAACAGATGTGCATTTGGCATAATGCATGGGTACTGGTCTGGTGCTGTTAATCATCGTTGTACTATTGTTGTTATTCAGCAGTTTATATTTTGCTTATCTTTTCCCCTCTAATGACTTGGTCATCCTGACATCCAGGCCAGCACACCAGGCAGAGAGATCAAACAGAGGCTGTGTCACAAATGGCACCATATTCCCTATTTAGCTCACTACTTTTGACTAGGGCCCATCAGGATGCAGACTTGGGGATGCAGGCGTAGCCTCAGATAAACCGAGCCATAATGAGGGGAGAACCGACCCACTTCATCCCAGTCAGACAAGCTTGGCATGCTGCTGCAGAGGCCATTCCTCCCAGCTCTGCAAGCTCTCACTCTCGCCGTCTCCCTCTCTCCTCTGTCAGGATTCAGGTCACTGAGTTAAGTTAATGCACATCTCGCATCACTGCCATTCTGGCTAAAGAACAGCTCTCTTTCTGACAGAGAACAACAAGCGAGATACAGGCAGAAAAGGACCAACCAATGTGTCGTCTATCCCTTTCACAGCCAAAGCCCAGCTTAGCTCAGTCCAGGGCACTAAGCCAAGTCAAAGCAACCAAATCACACGTGTGGGAGTGCAGATCTACCAAGCCCCAGAGAGAGAGAGAAAGGCATTCAAACAACTAAAGTGGCAGGTTGGGCTGAGTGTGTTGTTGCCTCCCTCCCTCAGGGTTTAGCACTGAAAATATAGGCCTGGAATATAAGGTGATATATAGGGGAAGTATAGTGTTTCAATGTGTTCAGTATAAGGTTGGCTGATTGGCTGACTTCAGAGCAGGATAATAGGGAACCTAAGAAGTGTTAGAGAGGCAGGTAAGTGTGGGTTAGTTAGAGAATAGTCGATGCACTGTTGGCGTATGGATTTTTAAGTGCGATAGAGCGAAGAGATTCAACTGTAAAGCAAATGAAAGAAAGGTCAAGTTTATGCAGGCCACTTCATAAGAGGCTCCAAAATAAACTGTGTTTCCCATACCGAGTTATTACTGAAGTCTGGACCAACTGCTGTGTTTCCAAATACAGTATTTCCTGTTGCCTGAGACTGTCCAAACTCCTGCTAACTCACTGCTCTCTGTCCTTCTCACAACACAGACCAGACAGACAGACAGACAGACAAAAAAACACAACAGGAAGAGAAGGAATAATTCAACTTATTTAGAACTGCTGTGAGCCCGGGGCTGTTTGAAAGCATCAACTGTAACGCTCTACTGCTTTTGATTCTATATGGACCAAAATAGTATTTTAATTTGAAAAAGTACAGCTTTAAAAACAAAAATGGGTCACTGAAATGTTAAGCCTCCCCACTGAAGGGTAGAAAGATTTTTTTAAAATCTGTTAAAAGCAAAAACACTACATAGACTGCACAACACATGGGTCTCATGTTGATGACACAAAATAAACAATGTTTCCCATACCGAGTTATTACTGAAGTCTGGACCAACTGCTGTGTTTCCAAAAACAGTATTTCCTGTTGCCTGAGACTGTCCTGCTGACTCACTGCTCTCTGTCTGTGTGTTGTGAGAACGACAGACTCACAGACAGATCGAGAGACCGACAGAGAGAGAAAAACACAACAGGAAGAGAAGGAATCATTCAACTTATTTAGAACTGCTTTGAGCCTGGGTCTGGTTGAAATCATCAACTGTAGCGCTCTACTGCTTTTGATTCTGTTGCTCATATGGACCAAAATAGTACAGCTTTAAAAACAAAATGGGTCACTGAAATGTTAAGCCCCCCCACTGAAGAGTAGAAAGATTTTAAACAACAAAGCAAAAACACTACATGGACTACACAACACAAGTCCCATGTTGATGACACTCAAATGTGTTGTTGCTCGTGTGAATACAAAGCATACATGAAGTCATTGACTTGACAACAGTCATTTCTATGGGTTTAAAACCAAACAGATTGCATATACTGTCCACACAGAACACAACCACAAACTATTATTTGTGCAGTCTTTTCACAACAACTCTGTCTTGGCTTCCTGCCCTGTAGAAGGACCCTAAAGAACTCAAACCAAGATTACACATCACCTCTCTGGTGGTGCCATGGCCACACAGGGATACTAGAATCTCCCCATGCTGATAGACAGATTTCTACCAGAGGCAGTGACTCCGGTGTAGCAGTAGGAAACTTTCTGAAGTTGAGCACAGTGATGTGAGGAATGAGGATATGTTGTCACTGATGGGGAAAAGAAAACATTTGGATGATGTCAAACCTCGGCCCAGGGTGGTAGGGCTGATTCATGCTAGGGCTGAGATGGAGAGAGATTGAGGAGATGAAGCAAGTATTCTTTTATTAAGTAAGCCAATAGGTGAGGATGGAAGCTGGGCCATGCTGCGCTCGAGTGGTATGGATGATTAATGGAGCCGAGATGGAGAATGAGATGTAAAGAATGGACCTTGCTGCGTTCCACAGTGTCCCAGACTAAAGCTATAAAGACATACTGTATACTGGAGTCATAGGTGCCTGTTTACAGCTGGAATCCTTAAACTGTCAGTTCGTTTGGGATATTACAACAACAAAGACGCGCAAACAGCGAATACTGTGTTTATCCCCTCTGACATCATCGATGTCAATAGAACAGCAGATGATGTACTGGAATCTTTTTGACCATCCTGCTCTGCGCACCTCACCTCTGTTTTGTCCAAAAACAACAACCAAGGTGCTGGGGCCGGAACGTGGGGCCGGACCGTGCTGCTGTTTCCCCTACTGCGGCTTCCATCTTTAAAGACAAGCCTTTAAACTTCTTTATAATCTCTTTTCTAGATATGGGAAAAGGCCTTGTCATAGATATTTTTTTATTTAACCAGGCAAGTCAGTTAAGAACAAAATTCTTATTTTACCATGACGGCCTACCCTGGCCAGACTCACCCATAACCCGGACGACGCTGGGCTACATTCATCCCTCTTCAAAACGTCTGTAAAGTACAGGTGAAGTCAGAGTCAATCATGCTATCCTATTCTAGAAGATTGAAAGACAAAGTGAAAACTACTGTCGTAGGTTTGAAACCCGATTTCAAAGAGCTACAGGCATCCATTATTACACTGGGCCACTCCCTTTGCTTGGGAAGTCTACTGCCTCTAATGATCACTTTGAAAGCAGAACAATATCACCATAACCACATCTATCCCAGCATGTATTTGGTCTGTTTGACCTCAGTCCAGGGTTATGCTATGGTGGTTTGTGGGTCCACCATTTGTTTTGCATGGTTAATTTATAAAGGACCCTGTTGTGGAGATGCAAACAAACAATCTGCCTGTACACAAGTCTTTGAGGAGATTGGAACTTATTTTGTACAAATGCAGACGTTGAGTTTCTGGCTGCTGTACAAACGCAACAGAGAGAAGAAGTCAGAGCACAGCTGCCAAGAGGCTCCAATGTAGAGACATTCCCAATTCCCCATCACAGCACATCACAACAACAGTGCACAGCATTCCCAGATGGTCAGCACGCTGCCAAAGAGTACAGAGATGGTTTCACAATGGGGGGAGAAAACCACAAAAACTACAGGGAGAGAGACTCTAAGCTCTGCAAAGTGTCAACAATGTGACAGCAAACTTTGCTGAGCAATGGAAACTTTGCTGAGATTTGATATTCACACAATACATTTCAATCCCAAAGTTCATTAATTAAAAATGATAAACTTGTTTTTTAAAAACTGCATATTTTGTGGGTTTATAGTGACATTACTAAGATATTTCCTAGAGTGGGGTCTATGCTACGACCCCAGGTCTTCAATCAGAAGTCAAAAGACCAAGAGGTAATACCATTTTCCTGAAAAACCTGGTCTGAATGAGGCATTATCAGCTGCTAATCTGCATGTCCCCTGTAGAGAAGGACAGGCAGGCAGCGGAGCAGGCGGGCAGCAACGGAACAGGCGGGCAGCAGCGGAACAGGCGGGCAGCAACGGAGCAGGCGGGCAGCAACGGAACAGGCGGGCAGCAGCGGAACAGGCGGGCAGCAGCGGAACAGGCGGGCAGCAGCGGAACAGGCGGGCAGCAGCGGAACAGGCGGGCAGCAGCGGAACAGGCGGGCAGCAGCGGAACAGGCGGGCAGCAGCGGAACAGGCGGGCAGCAGCGGAACAGGCGGGCAGCAGCGGAACAGGAACAGGCCGGGGCAGCAGCAACGGAACAGGCGGGCAGCAGGAGCGGAACAGGCGGGCGGCAGCAACGGAACAGGCGGGCGGCAGCAGCGGAACAGGCGGGCAGCAGGAGCGGAACAGGCGGGCAGCAGCGGAACAGGCGGGCAGCAGCAACGGAACAGGCGGGCGGCAGCAGCGGAACAGGCGGGCGGCAGCAACGGAACAGGCGGGCGGCAGGAGCGGAACAGGCGGGCAGCAGGAGCGGGAACAGGCGGGGCGGGCAGCAACGGAACAGGCGGGCGGGCAGCAGCGGAACAGGCGGGCGGCAGGAGCGGACACAGGCGGGCGGGGCAGCGGAAACAGGAACAGGCGGGCGGGCAGCAACGGAACAGGCGGGCGGCAGCAAGCGGAACAGGCGGGCAGCAGCGGAACAGGCGGGCAGCAGCGGAACAGGCGGGCGGCAGGAGCGGAACAGGCGGGCGGCAGCGGAACACGGAACAGGCGGGCGGCAGCAACGGAACAGGCGGGCGGCAGCAGCAGCAGGAACAGGCGGGCAGCAACGGAACAGGCAGGCGGGAACAGGCGGGCGGCAGCAACGGAACAGGCGGGCAGGCGGGCAGCAACGGAACAGGCGGGCAGCAGCAACGGAACAGGCGGGCGCAGCAACTGAACAGGCGGGCAGCACAGGCGGCAGGGCAGCAGGAGCGGAACAGGCGGGCGGGCAGCAGCGGAACAGGCGGGCAGCAGGAGCGGAACAGGCGGGCAGCAGCACAGGCGGGCGGAACAGGCGGGCGGCAGCAGCGGAACAGGCGGGCAGCAGCATCAGGCGGGAACAGGCGGGGGCGGCAGGAGCGGAACAGGCGGGCGGCAGCAGCGGGAACAGGCGAACAGGCGGGGCAGCAGGAGCGGAACAGGAACAGGCGGGCAGCAGCGGAACAGGCGGGAACGGAACAGGCGGTCGGCAGGAGCGGAACAGGCGGGCAGCAGCAACAGGAACAGGCGGGCGGGCAGCAGGAGCGGAACAGGCGAACAGGCGGGCAGCAACGGAACAGGCGGGGCGGAACAGGCAGCGGAACAGGCGGGCAGCAGCAGCGGAACAGGCGGGCGGCAGCAACGGAACAGGCGGGCGGCAGCAACGGAACAGAACAGGCGGGCGGCAGCAGGAGCGGAACAGGCGGGCGGGCGGCAGCGGAACAGGCGGGCAGCAGGAACAGGCAGGCGGGCAGCAAGGCGGAACAGGCGGGCGGCAGCAACGGAACAGGCGGGGGGCAGCAACGGAACAGGCGGGCGGCAGCAACGGAACAGGCGGGCGGCAGCAACGGAACAGGCGGGCGGCAGCAACGGAACAGGCGGGCGGCAGCAACGGAACAGGCGGGCAGCAGCAACGGAACAGGCGGGCAGCAGCAACGGAACAGGCGGGCAGCAGCAACGGAACAGGCGGGCAGCAGCAACGGGCAACAGCAACTGCAGGCGGGCAGCAGCGGAACAGGCGGGGCAGCAGCAGCAACGGACACAGGCGGAACAGGCGGGCAGAACAGGCGGGCAGCAACGGAACAGGCGGGCAGCAGCGGAACAGGCGGGGCAGCAGCGGAACAGGCGGGCAGAACAGGCGGGCAGCAGCAACTGAACAGGCGGGCAGCAGCGGGAACAGGCGGGCAGCAGCGGGAACAGGCGGGCAGAACAGGCGGGCAGCAGCGGAACAGGCGGGCAGCAGCGGAACAGGCGGGCAGTAGCGGAACAGGCGGGCAGCAGCGGGAACAGGCGGGCAGCAGCGGGAACAGGCGGGCAGCAGCGGGAACAAGCGGGCAGCAGCAACGGAACAGGCGGGCAGCAGCAGAACAGGCAGGCAGCAGCGCCATAGACTACACAGTCAGAGACACACGGGGCTTCCCTCCTGACTCCCAACACCTTAAGGTCAGCGCTGCTCATATTTAATTCTGCTACATTGGGAGAAAAAAGCTAACTTTGCAGTGGGGGGAATGGTCATTAATATCATCCAGTTTTAGCATAGGGAAATACCACATTATTAACTGTTTTTGAGGAAGGGCAAATCCGCTTTGCCGTGTCCTATGAGGTGGAACAGCTAAAACATCACAGAATAAAAGTGGTCGTTGACACTGACAGCCGTGTGCGGTAGAGAAGTAAAATTTGGACGGTGACTTGGAGACAGAGGAAAACCCCGGCCGAGTTGAGAGGAACGTGGAATGCCCACTGTATTATGTATGGTAGGACTGTGAGTGAGTGAGCCAGAGTGCTGCTATGGCCTAGTTTAACAGAGAAGAGCCTGGCTGGGCCTGGGAGAAGCGAATGCTTTCTGTCAGTGAGAGGGAGGGCAGTAGTATGTGTGTCTGTGACAGTCAGACCCATAGTGCTCTGCCATGTTCCTCGAAGCCTGGCACTGTAAGGGGGAGAGAGAGAGCGAGAGAGTGTGTGAGAGAGCGAGCGAGAGAGCGAGCGAGCGAGCGAGTGTGTGTGTGAGAGAGAGAGAAAAAGAGAGGGTCAGCCAGGCGCTGTCAACAGCACAACATCTGCGCTACTCTCAACATCCAGAACATAGGACAACGGTTCAACAGAAACACAAACCAGAGGAGAAGCAGAGGCCGAGTTGGACCGAAACAGAGGTTAAAATGTTACCAAGGCCTAATATATTCCTAGTCAAGGGCCCAGGAAGGAGCTACAGTTGAAGTTTAATTGTATTTGGCTACGGTGTATGTAAACTCAGTTTTTCACAATTCCTGACATTTAATCACCACTTTATTTGAAGAATGTGAAATGTCAGAATAATAGGAGATAATTATTTATTTCAGATTTGATTTATTTCATTACATTCTCAGTGGGTCAGAATTGTACATACACTCAATTAGTATTTGGTAGCATTGCCTTTAAATTGTTTAAGTTGGGTCAAACGTGTCGGGTAGCCTTCCACAAGTTTCCCAAAATAAGTTGGGTAACTGAGTCAGGTTTGTAGGCCTCCTTGCTCACACACGCTTTTTCAGTTCTGCCCACACATTTTTTATGGGATTGAGGTCAGGGCTTTGTGATGGCCACTCCAATACCTCGACTTTGTTGTCCTTAAGCCATTTTGCCACAACTTTGGAAGTATGCTTGCGATCATTGTCCATTTGGAAGACCCATTTACGACCAAGTTTTAACTTCCTAACTTGTGTCTTGAGATGTTGCTTCAATATATCCACATAATTTCCCACCTCATGATGCCATTTATTTTGTGAAGTGCACCAGTCCCTCCTCCAGCAAAGCACACCCACAACATGATGCTGCCACCCCCGTGCTTCACGGTTTGGATGGTGTTCTTCGGCTTGCAAGCCGCCTCCTTTTTCCTCCAAACATAACGATGGTCATTATGGTCAAACAGTTCTATTTTTGTTTCATCAGACCAGAGGACATTTCTCCAAAAAGTAGGATCTTTGTCCCCATGTGCAGTTGCAAACTGTAGTCTGGCTTTTTTTAATGGTGGTTTTGGAGCAGTGGCTTCTTCCTTGCTTGAGCGGCCTTTCAGGTTATGTAGATATAGGACTCGTTTTTACTGTGGATATAGATACTTTTGTACCCGTTTCCTCCCGTATCTTCACAAGGTCCTTTGCGGTCGTTCTGGGATTGATTTGCACTTTTCGCGTTCATCAAGTACGGTCATCTCTGAATGGTATGATGGCTGCGTGGTCCCATGGTGTTTATACTTGCGTACTATTGTTTGTACAGATGAACGTGGTACTTTCAGGCGGTTGGAAATCGCTCCCAAGCATGACCAGACTTGCGGAAGTCTATAATTTATTTTCTTAGGTCTTGGCTGATTTCTTTTGATTTTCCCATGATGTCAAGCAAAGAGGCACTGAGTTTGAAGGTAGGCCTTGAAATACATCCACATGTACACCTCCAATAGGCTAAATGACATCATTTGAGTCAATCAGAAGCTTATAAAGCCTTGACATCATTTTCTGGAATTTTCTGTTTAAAGTCACAGTCAACTTAGTGTATGTAAACTTCTGACCCACTGGAATTGTGATACAGTGAATTATAAGTGAAATAATCTGTCTGTAAACAATTGTTGAAAAAATGACTTGTGTCATGCACAAAGTAGATGTCCTAACTGACTTACCAAAACTATAGTTTGTTAACAAGAAATGTGTGGAGTGGTTGAAAAACTAGTTTTAATGACTCCAACGTAAGTGTATGTAAACTTCCGACTTCAACTGTATATATGGATCTAGGTTTCTCAGTTACCAAGGGCACCGTGGAGTATGGACCCAGATGTGACACACTAGTCTAGTGGAGGACTGTTCCTTACCACATAGTTGGCTCAATTCACCCCTTTTCTCTAGTTAGGGCCTGCCTCCCAAACTGTTCCCATATGCTGCCTACTGAGCTCCAACATATTATTTTTAGTCCGCTCTGATGTGGGTGCCATTCTGTATGAGTTAATGTATTGTAGTCTGCTCTGATGTTCCTTCAGTACAATGAGTTATTAGACATGACAATTTCTTCTCCTTCAAGACAGTATCACAACAACTGGCCCGTCTGTGCCTCTCTTCTCCATCGGAGGACAACCGTAACACAGTTCTCAACAGAGAAGTGTGTTGTTAAGCATGCAGGCAGGCCAAGACAAGCTGCCGCTTGTATGCCGAGTCAAGCTTGGGTCGTCATCAGCAAAAAATAAAGAAAATATAGTCAAACTTCTGTAAGATGTGTGGGGTAGGAGACGTATTCAAATAACTACAGTCACTACGGCTACATTAGATGACTACATTTAAGCTATGCTTAGGTTTGTGTGCAGAGGATTTAAGATTATTTTATAATAACACTACTTTGAAATATCCTGTGTCAGTGAACACACTATTTGATAGTGTTGGCAGACCAGACCGTTGACAAACCTCAACTGTGAAACAACCAGTACAATGAGCTCTTAAAGCCCTAGAAACACACACACACACACACACACACACACACACACACACACACACACACACACACACACACACACACACACACACACACACACACACACACACACACACACACACACACACACACACACACACACACACACACACACACACACTAGAGGGATGGTTGCAGTTTAAATACCTACTGGCATTGACCGTTTTGTCCCGAGTCAGCACAGATGACAAACATCACATGCCAACTGTACCAGTCACCAGACAACAGCAATTACAGGGCATGAAAATAATGTTTAGGCCTTTGAACTGGTCAGCTGATTAGAACACATGAAGTAAACCGTGAACATTTTCACAGGTCTATAACCTGGCTGTCTCTATCATTTACGGGTGCTGGCAACATGGTGTTCATGTTATTGAGTAGGCATTTGACACACTCCAGTGTGTGTGTTTGATATGCTAAGGCAACATATTTCTTTCCCTCAGAAGCCTTTTGCTGACTTTTACACAATATATTCACTCATCAGGAAACACATGGGAGTGATGGGACTTCCTCTAACATGAATAGAACAATAGTCAAAATAATGAGCCAATTGCCTCTCAGGTCCCAGATCCCCTTTTACCGCCACACAGGAGGATCATGTATGGGAATGTACAACATCTCGACATGCCCCGGATGCGCTTCTGTGTTCGACAGGATTCTATTCTGGAGGAGGAGCAGTGGATGCCGGGAGCGTTGTGACTGATCACAGAGTCAGAGGTAGAGGCTGCCAAGACCAGCAGAGAGAGAGATGTACTGTAAACAGCCCAGCCAGACGCCTCAGAGCTCAGACACCATTGAGTGTGGCACCGACCGTACTCACCACATCTGGTGGGATTCGAATAGTAATTTTGGAGAAAACCGTGTCCATCTTGCACTCAAAGTAGGTTCAATCATATGCTCAAAGAATTTGAAATATTTCTAATACTATTTGAACCCAGTAGTTCTAGCACTCACTTGAGGGCGAGATAAAAAAATAGGCACACTCCACAGCTCAGAGCCTGGAAGAAGGCTTTCCTTTCCCCTTCCTCCATTTATTTCCTTTATATAGCACTCTGACCCCAGGTGCCATAGACCTCCAACAGTAACCACCATTTATACAGCTGTGGCTTGTTATCTTCCGCCAAGCAATTACAGTCTTGTTCCAACCTGACCTGTATGGAGTTCTGGAGGGCTCCAGGCACCGCCTAGAATACAGCCACGTCATAAAGACAGAAGAATTCAGAAAACGTTTTAAAAACGTGTTGAGCCCACAAAATAAAAAGCAAATTCTGTTAACTCTTCCCACCTGACGTTTGGGGTGAACATAAAGTCACTCACTTTGCTCAGGTGCAAATGCTTTAATCTGGCGTTAAGGGATTGTTATTAAACTGTGGTGCAAATGATACCTTAAAGTGACACGCCATAAGAGAGAATTCCTTCCCTAACAAAGGGCCAATCCTAACCTGAAGTCGACAACAAGCAACTAGGAGCTTAATGCAAATCCCTCAGATAACATATGCAGACTTATTTCAAGTTATCAAATCAAATTGTATTTGTCACATACACATGGTTAGCAGACATTAATGTGAGTGTAGCGAAATGCTTGTGCTTCTAGTTCCAACAGCGCAGTAATATCTAACAATTCCCCAACAACTACCGAATAAGTCACAAATCTAAAGGGGTGAATGAGAATATGTATGAGCGGCATAGGCAAGGTGCAATAGATGGTATAAAATACAGTATATACACGTGGTATGAGTAATGTAAGAGTTATTGGCAACCTGCCCAGAGCTTCACACAAATAATGTACAGTAGGAGTAGCATGAATATGATAGTAACAATGACCTTTGGTAGCCATGGTAATCACAGCTGCATACATGTATCGACAAAGAGGTGAAGTCAGTAGCAGCCATTGTAATATAATTAGATATATCTAGAGAAGGGGTGTGGTGTGTGGATTCCAGAAACTACACTATTCTGCTTCCTGTCTGTCCTAGGGACAGTGACCTCAGATCCTTGACAGGATGGAAAACATGGAAGAACATGCCCTGTTGGCCACAGTGGTTAATGTGTACAGAGAGGTTCTGCAGCAGCAGTGTTTAGCCCTCTCACCACGACAGAAGTACAATGGACAAAAGAGAAGCTCTGAGTTGAGATCTGACCCCATTTTCTGTGTCACGTTTTCTCTGCATATTTCACTAAATATTTTAGTGTCTCTCCTCTGGAAGCCCAGCAGTATGCACGTCTCGGGGTGCGTCCCACATAGCACCCTATTTCCTATATAGTACAGCGCACTTCTTTTGAACAGAGCCCAATGGGCCCTGGTCAAAAATAGTGCAATATAAAAGGAATAGGATGCTATGTTGGACGCAGCCTTGGAGTACCACTCTTCAAATACATCAAGATGGTGCTGAGAGAGCTGTAGGTTTCCAGCAGCAACACCTGTAGTGCTTTGAGGGGAATAGGTTCTTTACTACACCTGGAGGGAATCCTTGTATCTGAAGTAGTTATATGGGGCAAGAGGCCCCAAACAGAGCAGGCATGGGAATGGAGAGAGTCTTGTATAGTATTTATTAGTTAGAGGAGAGAGTGGAGGAAGGACAATCCTGGGTCTTTATCATGGTCAGGTTCAGTCAGGTTTGAGGGGGGTTGAGGTGTCATCCTGTGTTTGCTTTGGGTCAGGGGGCTACTAGCCTACTGAGCAGCAGTAAGAACCTAGGTGCTGTTGAGCTAGCTTCCGCCTAGCAAGGGAGAGGAGGGAGATATGGGGCGAGGGACAAAATCCAAACACACACGGAATGATGTACACGCACTCATGCTCATATGACAGGCACATTTCTGCTCAATACGCACTGCTGAGCTCCGTAGTGAGTTTACATCCTGGGCTGTCTGCCAAGCATTAACCCAGAATAGGTTGACTACTAATTGCTGTGTGTTCAACGAACTACAAATAAAAACACTAACCGACTCCACAGCTGTGCCAAAATGTTTAATGAACTGCTGCTTCAGCCTTGTAGAACCAGAGATCCTGTTCAAACTATGTTCCAGTCAAAAACATCAAAGTGATTGCGTGAAATCAGACTACTACTGGGCAGGGAGTAGGTGCTACAGTAGGTAGTAGCAGGAGCTACAAATCATGATGGTTGTTGGGACATCTTGAGTACTGGTATTAGCTGTGTTTCGACTTGTCCATGTTCCAGCTGTCGCTGCAGGCTTTTCATACAATCAGAGTAGGCCAGACAGCAGTACCGTAGTCTAAAAATGCATTTTCTATTGGCAGTGTCTATAAATTAAAGAGCTGAGGAGGAGAATAGAAGAAGCTGTAGGATAAATGACGGCTCTACAACATTTTGACCGTCAAGCAATAAAACCACAGTGCCTGGATTTGTCAGATGTTTTGCAAACACAGGACCAGTTACAGTCGACGCTAACTATTTAGCAAAATAGGCCAATCATGTCAGAGAGAGATTGGAAGCCAGGCTAAATGCTTTCATTTCAATAAGGCACAGTCATGCCAGGCACACACACATTAATAAACACATGTTCACATTTACTGTTTCAATCCTCCATCTGAGGCTGACGATTTATGAGGAGGAGGGGTTCACGGGTAAAGTACAAGTGTGGAAAACAGCCATGCTATTTCTGGCGTTTGGTGCTATTGAGTGGTTAGATTGTTACCGATAAGCAGCTGTAGATGTGTGACAGAGCAGAGGACCACAAAGTCTGTTTACTGAGGCCTCGTCAAAAGCAGCCGACACACAGACTTAGCGGATCCATGCTTACACAGAAAGACACAAAGAAAGTTAGTTTACTGTTTGCCTCTATGAACATATTTGAACTCTCTCACACCCTGGTAATCACCCTTTCATACTTTACTGTAAGTGATAAAGACTAATTATATCCATATAGTACCCATCTATCTACGCCTACTTAATCCTCCCAGATATCTTGACAGACTCAGCACAGGCCTTAGGGCAGAAAGTCTGGCCTTGCAGAAGACACTGAGGTTACAAATGTATGAGAATACAGAGAGTCTCTGAGCACAGGTCAGAGACTCTCTGTACTCTCATACATGTGTAACCTCAAACACAAGCACACAGTGTGGCCCCTGTGGGAGGTTACTGACACCACTCCTCCCCTATCCTTGCTCCTGCCAGACCTACTAACTTCAGAGACTGATTAATGCCCCTGACCTGACCTTCATTCTACAGGCCACTGTCTTAGTTTCACAATAACAGGGTTGCCCTTGCACAGCCATAAGAGGTTCTTTGACTGTAAGCTTAGTATCACACTATCAACCCTATCCAGAAACAACCCCATAACCTCTAGGCACCATTAGTTCTGTACGTCAATGGTGAATATTCCCTCCATCCTATCAGAGGGTAAGGTGGAACGTTGTCTATAAGCATCCCCCCCCCCTCCAACACACGCATCCCACCCAAACCAACTGAAACCCTTCCACTCATTGAAAGACACTGGACCCAGCGGAAGACCACCAGTGTTTCATTCAGTTTATCTAACCCGGTTGCAGAGATACAGCAGCTTATCAGTGACGAGACCATTAACACATGTAGGAAAGGTGAGTGACGAGACCATTAACACATGTAGGAAAGGTGAGTGACGAGACCATTAACACATGTAGGAAAGGTGAGTGAAGAGACCATTAACACATGTAGGAAAGGTAGACCATTAACACATGTAGGAAAAGAGACCATTAACACATGTAGGAAAGGTGAGTGAAGAGACCATTAACACATGTAGGAAAGGTGAGTGTAGGTAGGAAAGGTGAGTGAAGAGACCATTAACACATGTAGGAAAGGTGAGTGAAGAGACCATTAACACATGTAGGAAAGGTGAGTGAATAGACCATTAACACATGTAGGAAAGGTGAGTGAAGAGACCATTAACACATGTAGGAAAGGTGAGTGAAGAGACCATTAACACATGTAGGAAAGGTGAGTGAAGAGACCATTAACACATGTAGGAAAGGTGAGTGAAGAGACCATTAACACATGTAGGAAAGGTGAGTGAAGAGACCATTAACACATGTAGGAAAGGTGAGTGAATAGACCATTAACACATGTAGGAAAGGTGAGTGAAGAGACCATTAACACATGTAGGAAAGGTGAGTGAAGAGACCATTAACACATGTAGGAAAGGTGAGTGAAGAGACCATTAACACATGTAGGAAAGGTGAGTGAAGAGACCAAAAACACATGTAGGAAAGGTGAGTGAAGAGACCATTAACACATGTAGGAAAGGTGAGTGAAGAGACCATTAACACATGTAGGAAAGGTGAGTGAAGAGACCATTAACACATGTAGGAAAGGTGAGTGAAGAGACCATTAACACATGTAGGAAAGGTGAGTGAAGAGACCATTAACACATGTAGGAAAGGTGAGTGAAGAGACCATTAACACATGTAGGAAAGGTGAGTGAATAGACCATTAACACATGTAGGAAAGGTGAGTGAAGAGACCATTAACACATGTAGGAAAGGTGAGTGAAGAGACCATTAACACATGTAGGAAAGGTGAGTGAAGAGACCATTAACACATGTAGGAAAGGTGAGTGAAGAGACCATTAACACATGTAGGAAAGGTGAGTGAAGAGACCATTAACACATGTAGGAAAGGTGAGTGAAGAGACCATTAACACATGTAGGAAAGGTGAGTGAAGAGACCATTAACACATGTAGGAAAGGTGAGTGAAGAGACCATTAACACATGTAGGAAAGGTGAGTGAAGAGACCATTAACACATGTAGGAAAGGTGAGTGAAGAGACCATTAACACATGTAGGAAAGGTGAGTGAAGAGACCATTAACACATGTAGGAAAGGTGAGTGAAGAGACCATTAACACATGTAGGAAAGGTGAGTGAAGAGACCATTAACACATGTAGGAAAGGTGAGTGAAGAGACCATTAACACATGTAGGAAAGGTGAGTGAAGAGACCATTAACACATGTAGGAAAGGTGAGTGAAGAGACCATTAACACATGTAGGAAAGGTGAGTGAAGAGACCATTAACACATGTAGGAAAGACCATTAACACATGTAGGAAAGGTGAGTAAGAGACCATTAACACATGTAGGAAAGGTGAGTGAAGAGACCATTAACACATGTAGGAAAGGTGAGTGAAGAGACCCACATGTAGGAAAGGTGAGTGAAGAGACCATTAACACATGTAGGAAAGGTGAGTGAAGAGACCATTAACACATGTAGGAAAGGTGAGTGAAGAGACCATTAACACATGTAGGAAAGGTGAGTTAAGAGACCATTAACACATGTAGGAAAGGTGAGTGAAGAGACCATTAACACATGTAGGAAAGGTGAGTGAAGAGACCATTAACACATGTAGGAAAGGTGAGTTAAGAGACCATTAACACATGTAGGAAAGGTGAGTGAAGAGACCATTAACACATGTAGGAAAGGTGAGTGAAGAGACCATTAACACATGTAGGAAAGGTGAGTTAAGAGACCATTAACACATGTAGAAAAGGTGAGTGAAGAGACCATTAACACATGTAGGAAAGGTGAGTGAAGAGACCAAAAACACAGTCTCTCAAACTATTTCTAACTATCAACTTCAAATTAAGCTGTGAATAGTTAACTTCTATGTCTGAGCTTTGTAAATGATGGGTTATTATTATTAGCAGTTCGGCCATTTTGTGGGCTAAATTACTAGTATAGTGGATGTTTCCAAAATTGTATTGACCTATTGCCAACTACATTAAATATACCAGTTGATTGAATCATTGGTTCGATGTGGGTGTAATTAGTTCAGGCATGTACAGCTGATGACACCACCACAGTGACAGTCACTGGCCAGAAAAACCAGACTGGAGGCAGTTGGGCTCTATGGGAGGTTTGGCTTGGTGCTATATTATATCACCACAGCACCAGGCAGCACAGACATGACAACAGCAACAGCTGGGTGTGGAGCGTGCCTGGCTTCCATCTATCGGTCCTCCTCACTCTACTCAGAGGGCCAGGGCAAACAAGAGCATGGCTGCTAAAGCTATCAAAGAAGGAATATAGAAAGAGAGTCCTTTCCTCCAAAGAGCAGAAGGAAACAACATACTCAAAAACAGTAGGTAGTGAAATAGTGTGGGTAAAAGCTCAATGACATAGCTACATTCCAGAAACACAGAGAGGATGGTACAGGTTGGCACAGTCAAATATCTGTGTATTTATAATTGCAGTAAAAAGATTCTGGTAAAAAATTAAATGATTGTGTACTGTAGTAGTACTATGATATAACCTCAGAGCTCTATTTACAAGAACAGTGGGACCCACTCTTGTCTCTCTCCACAGCTGTCTTTTAGTGCGTAAGCAGGAACCAATATTCTTGTCCTTGCCTGGCGTGCGTTTTGGCCGTGACACAGTAATCAGATTAGATGGAGGGAAGCATCAAGGAGAAGGAAAAGAGTCAAGGTCCTAGTGAGAAGGAGCCGCTTCCTGTAGGCCTGGCTGCGACACTGGCCTCGAGCCTAACCCCTGACCCCCTCAGCCTCATGTAGGCCTGGCTGCTACACTGGTCTCAAGCCTAACCCCTGACCCCCTCAGCCTCATGTAGGCCTGGCTGCTACACTGGTCTCTTGCCTAACCCCTGACCCCCTCAGCCTCATGTAGGCCTGGCTGCTACACTGGTCTCTTGCCTAACCCCTGACCCCCTCAGCCTCATGTAGGCCTGGCTGCTACACTGGTCTCAAGCCTAACCCCTGACCCCCTCAGCCTCATGTAGGCCTGGCTGCTACACTGGTCTCTTGCCTATACCCTGACCCCCTCAGCCTCATGTAGGCCTGGCTGCTACACTGGTCTCTAGCCTAACCCCTGACCCCCTCAGCCTCATGTTGGTCTGACTAATACACTGCCGCACAGAAGAAATACCAGAGCACCCAGAGAAGCACGAGATTGAACTTCACACAACTTTCTAGAGTTTTCCCTGTTAGTTAACACTATCAATATTTTCCTTTACTGTGGCAATTATAATCGAATCAATGCAATATTAGTCACTTTTAACGCAACCTACTAAATCAAGTTTTATTGTCGCATAACATATAATAAATAATAATATATGCCATTTAGCTGACGCTTTTATAACTTACAGTCATGTGTGCATACATTCTACGTATGGGTGGTCCCGGGATCGAACCCACTACCCTGGCGTTTTATTGGCGCCATGCTCTACCAACTGAGCTACAGAAGGACCGTTATTGCGGGGGTAGCGAAATGCTTGTGGTCTATGCAAGACTTAGTATGCAAAACTAACTACGCAAGAGATTGTAGGCAAAACGCATCGATGTAGGATTCTATTACATTGACAGGCACAACTCAGGCCGGCCCAGTTCAATCCAAACCAGCTTCTCTTCCTAACACAACACAGAGCAAATGAGCTGCTATCATCACAGCGTAACCAATCTAACCTATTGCACAATACTGTTTAGATGGCATGTAACAGGAGGGGAATGGGACTCCGCACAGAGTCTGAACCTCCCCATAACCATTAGTGGGTTTAGGGGACCAATGGTGGTATACAGAATTATTTTACAACACTGTTTATTACACAATTAAGTAATAGTGCCAGAGAAGTGTGGGAGAGACTTTCATTTAGATTCATTAGGAACTCATTATAAACTGAGCCAACCATGCACAGCGAGGAGGTGTGTGTGTGAGAGTATGGGGGGCCACAGAGCATACTGGACTGTTAAGATTTAATTACTACCCCAACCCTTCCAGTTATCATCCTACCCTAAGGGCCTACTTATGGTCAGACCAACCGACAAACAAAATGGTCCATTTTGTGTTTGTCCGCTGCTTGGTCCTGCTGACTAAACGAAACAAGGCATTTTAACTGAGTATAGACCCATGAATTGTATTTGGCAATACACACAAGGCACTGAGCAGGGCCTATGTTACAAAGCCCCCTCTGTGGTTTGGTGGAACAGCCGTTAGCTTGGGGATGAGCCAGGGGCCCTTGGCCAACATCCAGCAGGTCTCGACCCAAAACGCACAGAGGCTACTTGGACTGGACCCGATGTTCTGGGAATCCAATAGGACAGCCTGTTTAGTATGTCACTAAGTTGCTCCCAGCTAGCAACCCTGCCTACTGCCCAGGCCAGTGTGAGAGAAAACTAGGGCATGGGCTTCAAAGCAAGCAAGACCCTGAGGCAGGAGAAAACAGGATTTGTGGTCAGTATCAGCACATGCACATTCAATCAATAGAGCACATGAATAGTATGGGGAGGAAAAATGTTGGTGGTCTGTTCAGAAAGGAACGGCTCTGGTCTGGTTCTAGAATTCATTCCTGAATCCTGCACACAGCCAAAGCACCCAGAGAATACAACTCAGCTAGAGACAGTAAAACATGAACTGCACAACAATCTAGCTCCCAGCAGCTGTTCCTGAGCACTTTACCTTTCCCAAAGAAGAAATTCAGAATCAAGAGACCTTTATCATTAAAAAAACACCCCGAACATGTATGGTTTGGTATTAACACACACACACACACACACAACAGTAGCAGGGCTGTGTTCAACGCTGCACCACTAACAGGTGGCTTTTCCTCTAATAAATGCAGGTTGACGTTTAATATCATGAGTCTTGCATTGGAGGCAGAAAGAACTAAGTGGTTTCCACTACACAGGCATGCTGCAAAGTCAAAATTGGCAATATCGTAAAAATACTATCTTTTTAAGGTTAGGCATTAGGCCAAGCAGTATGGTAAAGGTTAGGTTTAAAATCAATATGACTTTGTGGTAGTGCCAGCTGCCTCCAGTACATGAGTCATCTCAATAAATGCCAACCTGCCTAATAAACACAGACCACAGTGATGTGGTACTATGACCCTGGAAACAACATCCCACCTGCTCACTAGGGTAGCCTAGTGGTTAGAGTGTTTGACTAGTAACCGAAAGGTTGCAAGTTCAAATCCCCGAGCTGACAAGGTACACATCTGTCATTCTGCCCCTGAACAGGCAGTTAACCCACTGTTCCTAGGCCGTCATTGAAAATAAGATTTTGTTCTTAACTGACTTGCCTAGTAAAATAAAAAAATTAAATAAAATAAAAAAATACAGCCTTGTAGATCAATAAACGTTAATTGAATGTGTCTCTTAGCATCAACATGACAGCACAAGCCAATTTAGACACACCCTCAATAGCGACACATCTAGGACTCGTGTTTGTGCACATGTATCAGGTACTGTACGAAGCACTACTGTGTATGTCTGAATAATTTATGTTGTACACATGCAGTGTACAGTGTACATGCAGCACTTTGCACACCTACCTGAGCAGAGGATTCCCTTGTGTCGGGCGCAGGAGAAGTCGTCACACTCGCAGAAGGTCCCGTAGATCTTCCCGAACTCTGACTCGTAGCAGAGGCACTGGTTACAACTGCACTCCCCTCTCCCACCACAGATTTGCTTCCCCTCCGCCTCTCTACAGGCGCTCAGGTACATGCTGCCAGCCTCGCCCTCCTGGCACTCGCAGCGGGCGCCCAGGTAGCCCGGGTCACAGCGGCAGGTACCACAAGTGTACTGTCCGATAGAGCTGCAGCGGCTACTGTTAGCCTGGGTCTGGTCGGTGCAGCCACAGGCACAGCGGTAGTCCACTGACACCTCCAGACGATCCTTGAAGCCCACAGGTTTGATGGTGAATCTCTGCTGGGTGCCAGGGGCAGGGCAGCCCCTAGCATCTACACTCACGTTGAAGGACACCTGGAAGAAAGAAGAACAGTACAACAGGGTTAGTATATGGACTGGAATTAGACAAATTGCCACAATTTCTCAATCAAGGAGTTTTACACAAACCTACGTCATACTCATAACTGGATTTTAAAATGGTCTCAATCTGGATCCATCACAATTACACCATCTACCTCCAGATAAACCATTTTTGCTCATATTAAGGCTTGGCTGTGATCTACATTTGACCTGCAAGCTGTGTTTATACATGTGGAATTATCTCAGAGAGAGAAGGCGTGAGAGAGCGCGATCAGAGGAGATCAGAGGACAGTTTGTGGCTTTGAGTCAGTTAGTTGATTAATCACAGCCAATTCAAGCAGCAGATGACACAGACAGGACCGCCACCCATTTGATTGCTCTGAGGAAGGAAGTCTGAACAAGACAGACACTCCACCCTCCCTTTAGATTGGCCTGTTACGTTGATTGGAAGATGGTGGTGCATTGGATAGCAGATGTTTTACGGACTCCAGAATAATTCTCAAATATGTTTTTTTTTACACTGAAAAATATGTTTTACACCGTCTCCAACATCATTTGTTATGAATGAAAATAGCTTTTGGACACCAGGGGCCAGACACACTAGTTGGGTGACAATTCATCTTGATGGTTGTACAGTCGTCTCAAATAAAACTGAAGGTCCTCGGCATTACTCTGGACCCTAATCTCTCTTTTGACGAACATATCAAGACTGTTTCAAGGACAGCCTTTTTCCATCTACGTAACATTGCAAAAATCAGAAACTTTCTGTCCAAAAACGATGCAGAAAAATTAATCCATGCTTTTGTTACTTCTAGGTTCAACTATAGCAATGCTTTACTTTCCGGCTACCCGGAAAAAGCACTAAATAAATTTCATTTGATCATATTACTCCAGTGCTAGCCTCCCTACACTGGCTTCCTGTTAAGGCAAGGGCTGATCAAGGTTTTACTGCTAACCTACAAAGCATTACATGGGCTTGCTCCTACCTATCTTTCTGATTTGGTCCTGCCGTACATACCTACACATACGCTACGGTCACAAGATGCAGGCCTCCTAATTGTCCCTAGAATTTCTAAGCAAACAGCTGGAGGCAGGGCCTTCTCCTATAGAGCTCCATTTTTATGGAATGGTCTGCCTACCCATGTGAGAGACGCAGACTCGGTCTCAACCTTTTAAGTCTTTACTGAAGACTCATCTCTTCAGTGGGTCATATGATTGAGTGTAGTCTGGCCCAGGAGTGTGAAGGTGAACGGAAAGGCTCTGGAGCAACGAACCGCCCTTGCTGTCTCTGCCTGGCCGGTTCCCCTCTCTCAACTGTGATCTTCCTGTCTGGGTTGGTTCCCCCCCTTTGGTTGTGCCGTGGCGGAGATCTTTGTGGGCTATACTCGGCCTTGTCTCAGGATGGTAAGTTGGTGGATGAAGATATCCCTCTAGTGATGTGGGAGCTGTGCTTTGGCAGAGTGGGTGGGGTTATATCATTCCTGTTTGGCCTTGTCCGGGGGTATCATCGGATGGGGCCACAGTGTCTCCTGACCCAGCCTCCAGTAATTATGCTGCAGTAGTTTGTGTCGGGGGGCTAGGGTCAGTTTGTTATTTCTGGAGTACTTCTCCTGTCTTATCTGGTGTCCTGTGTGAATTTAAGTATGCTCTCTCTAATTGTCTTTCTTTCTCTCTCTCGGAGGACCTGAGCCCTAGGACCATGCCTCAGGACTACCTGGCATGACTCCTTGCTGTCCCCAGTCCACCTGGCCGTGCTGCTGCTCCAGTTTCAACTGTTCTGCCTGCGGCTATGGAACCCTGACCTGTTCACCGGACGTGCTACCTGTCCCAGACCTGCTGTTTTCAACTCTCCAGAGACCGCAGGAGCGGTAGAGATACTCCTAATTATCAGCTATGAAAAGCCAACTGACATTTACTCCTGAGGTCCTGACTTGCTGCACCCTCGACAACTACTGTGATTATTATTTGACTATGCTGGTCATCTATGAACATTTGAACATCTTGGCCATGTTCTGTTATAATCTCCACCCGGCACAGCCAGAAGAGGACTGGCCACCCCTCATAGCCTGATTCCTCTCTCGGTTTCTTCCTAGGTTTAGGCCTTTCTATGGAGTTTTTCCTAGCCACTGTGCTTCTACACCTGCATTGCTTGCTGTTTGGGGTTTTAGGCTGGGTTTCTGTACAGCACTTTGAGATATCAGCTGATGTAAGAAGGGCTATATAAATACATTTGATTTGATTAAAAAATAAAGTCTTAAAATGCTAGGTCAGGTGTATCTACGTCTGACTTTGGGATCAGAATCTACACCTGCTGCACCAACCAAAAAGACTAGTCGTAGCTAAATCCAGTGTAAGCAATGATTTAGCAATGCATGAGATTTGATGCTTCAAAATGGTGGCTGCTAGGCAGCACCCATTACTAGGCTGTTACTGTTCTGGTGGCAGTTTTAAACTTTGCCAGGCATGTCCCATCACTTCAAAGCCCACCACTATGCATGCATGTTGTTCTCTTAACCATACTTTGATGAATCAATCAATAATTACTGTGGAATGAATATCACTGAATGACAAAGTTATTGGATAAAGTAGGATAATGCTATTGAAGGCATTTTTCATATTGTTGCTTTACTGAAACTCCCAAAGTCATCGAACTGTTTTCAATACTTTAAAGCAATAGCCGTGTGGTCAACTATAATTTCAGCGCCTTATCATTGGGACAACATTATCGCCCTGTTTTTAGACAAGCGTGGGGAATCGTCTTCATAAATCAATCGTCCAGATTTTTGTTTCCCCCGGAACCTCCGATTGGATATTTGATTACATTTAGGCTGGGAAAATGTTAGCCAAATTGGGGTCAGTGTTCATAATGATAATCTTTAGTCTAGTTTGCTCATCTAACAGCATTATCAGAACATTTTGCTAGCATGTTATGTAGTCTAAGGTAGCCTATTGGTTGTCTAGCAATGGTCAACCAATTTGAACAGATCTTGAAGAATTTTTTAAGAATAATGGGCAAATATTGTACAACCCAGGTGTGTAAAGCTCTTAAAGACTTACCCAGAAAGACTCAGCTGAAATCGCTGCCAAAGGTGATTCTGACATGAATTGACTCAGGGGTGTGAATACTTATGTAAATGAGATATGAGCTATAATAAAAGTGGAGGTGGCAGCTCATCTATTAGTTTTCCAATATCTGATCAGACACATTTAGCATGCTGTAATGTAGCATGAATCAAGTGTATTATTTTGCTATTGACTCGCGCATAGGCAACTCGAAAAGCCCGGAGGTTGTGAAATATGAACACGAGACTCACATCCTTTAGAAAATATAGATTGTTCCTTCATGGTATGTACAGAAAAGAATAGCATAGTCCCGCCTCCCGACCAGGCGTAGAGTCTACGCCCAGGCATAGCTCATAGAAGGGCTCACGCCCAGGCATAGCTCATAGAAGGGCTCACGCCCAGGCATAGCTCATAGAAGGGCTCACGCCCAGGCATAGCTCATAGAAGGGCTCACGCCCAGGCATAGCTCATAGAAGGGCTCACGCCCAGGCATAGCTCATAGAAGGGCTCACGCCCAGGCATAGCTCATAGAAGGGCTCACGCCCAGGTGATGCAACAGGTATAATCTTTATGTCCACGTAGAGCATATTGAACATAGAGTTACGAACCACTTACAACCAACTGGTTCAAATCGGACCCAGAACAGCGATCACTAACCTCGATCCATGTTGTTTTTTACTGGTTATTGTTATTCACTGTATTTATTCCTCGTGTCACCAATTCTATTTATCTTTAACTCTGCATTGTTGTAAAAAGACCCGGAAGTAAGCATGTCCCGGAAGTAAGCATGTTAATCTACATCTGTTGTTTACAAAGCATGTGACAAATAACATTTCATTTGCAGCGCATTACTGTGTCCTTCTCTGTAGCTTACTGCCACAGCAACCATCTCTAGTGTGTGTACGTGCCGTAGATGAGGCAGTGTGTTATTCTTTGTGGTTTCACTCACTTTAGATGGGGTAATGGTGTGAATTTCTCCAGTTAAACTGATACTACCATGAATCTACAAAACTGCAATGTACAGTATATATGTCAGTTGATATATCATCACCTTCCATATAACCTTTGGCGCATTGGAAAACGCTCTCATCTTTAAAACTGAACAATTCTGTCCAAAGAAAACACAAGGACCGACTTCAATAACGTCAATTAGAATACATATGAAATGTGGTTAACTTTTCAATACATAACACAGCTCTGGATGAGAGCATGGATACTTTCAACCACCAAAATATTTTAGCAAAGAGAAAAGCTAATCTGAGGCAGCTGTAGGGGTATTTCAGGAAGGATGTCCTTCCATGACGTAGGTCTGATAAGGTTCACTCTTCCACATCATTCTCCTTCTCCCAGTGGTTCTAGATGAGTGAAGAAGCGCACACACACACACACACACACACACACACACACACACACACATCTACAGGTAGCCTATGTGCCCTTTGGCAGTGTTGAGCCCGGAGGGGTCATTGGAGGTGGAGAGGCAGGGATGTGAGGGGGCACATGCTGTGCTTTGAAGTTTAGCTCCCAAGACTGAAGGCCATAGCCCTCTGGACTGCAGCCCCAAAGGCAAACACTCAGATGCTTGGGCCGTGTTGATGTTGGCAGCAGCTCTGCATGCAACGATCTGAGTCTTCAGGAGAGAAAAAGCATTGGCCTGTCACTCAGAATGCAGGACCTTTTGCTCTCTCTCTATAGGTCTCCTAGGCCATCAGTGTCTTCCATCTTCCCTTCCTCTTTCAATGAGAATTTTATTTATTTTTAATTTTACTAGGCAAGTCAGTTAAGAACAAGTTCTTATTTTCAATGACGGCCTAGGAACAGTGGGTTAACTGCCTGTTCAGGGGCAGAACAACATATTTGTACCTTGTCAGCTCGGGGATTTGAACGTGCAACCTTTCGGTTACTAGTCCAACGCTCTAACCACTAGGCTACCCTGCTGCCCCAGTGAACATCAACAGGCTTAGTGGTGAAGAGGTCATAGTACCACAGACCCTACTGGGTGAGCCGCTGACTAATATGAAACACTGTACAATATGAGGCAATATGAGGGTGTGGCTGTGTGTGGAGTAAACACTCATGACATCAAACTGCGTCATCTGTCCAACCCAAACCATTGATCTCGTTAGTAAGTGATGAATGTCTGTAGGTAATACAGAAACACGAGTCAAAAATAAATAAAAAACATCAATAACAAAGCTATTGTCATCCACAAGCACAGCATTGCAGAAGAACAGGACATGAACACAGAGTTGTGGTATGTTCCTGCTGAGTACTAGATAAGCCTCCAATCAGAGTCCACAGGAAGGAAGGGCCCACATAACACTTGGAAGACCTGCTTGTCTGCTATTTGCCTCTTCCACTACAGCAGTGCCCTTCCTAACGAGGTAATGAGATTTAGGGGAGTGAGTCACGAGGAACCCATCTCCTTTAACCATGTGGCTCATTAGGGAAACTAGCAACCATGAGATAAAGCTGCTGGAGTAAAAAGGCAGGGAACCAAATCCCAGGACATTACTGCTGTGATTGTGAGAGAGGTATGGAATGGAGGAGTGGAACGGAGAGAGCAGCAGATTAATCACCAAGTCTGCCTTGAGTCAAGTATTCAACCACTTTGTTATGGCAAGCCTAAATAAGTTCAGGATAAAACAGTTGCTTAACAAGACACAAGTTGCATGGACTCACTCGGTGTGCAGTAATAGTGTTTAACGTAACTTTATGATTACCTCATCTCTGTACCTCACACATACAGATCATTTTAAGGTCCCTCAGTCGAGCAGTGAATTTCAAACACAGAATCAACCGAAGACCAGGGAGGTTTTCCAACGCCTCACAAAAGAGTACACCTATCAGTAGACAAGACATTGAATATCTCTGAGCCATGTGAAGTTATTAAATTACACTTTGGATGGTGTATCAATACACCCATTCACTACAAAGATACAGGCGCACTTCCTACCACATTTGCTTGGGAGGAAGGAAACCGCTCAGATGACGCGGATGCTAAGCTACAGGACTGTTTTGCAAGCACAGGAATATGTTCCGGGACTCATCAAAATGGCATTGAGGAGTATACCACCTCAGTCACCGGCTTCATCAATAAGTGCATCGACAACGTCATCCCTCACAGTGACAGTACGTACATATCCCAATCATCCCTAAAGCCAACGCCTCATTTGGCCGCCTTTCGTTCCAGTACTCTGCTGCCTGTGACTAGAACGAATTGCAAAAAAAAAAAAAAAAAAAAAAAAAAAAAAAAAAAAAAAATAATCGCTGAAGTTGGAGACTTTTATCTCCCTCACCAACTTCAAACATCAGCTATCTGAGTAGCTAATTATTGAGCTATCTGAGCAGCTAATTATTCGCCTACCTCCTCATGCCTTTTGCACACATTGTATATAGACTCCCCCTTTTTCTACTGTGTTATTGTCTTGTTAATTGTTTACTCCATGTGTAACTCTGTGTTGTCTGTTCACGCTGCTATGCTTTATCTTGGCCAGGTCTTGGCCAGGTCGCAGTTGCAAATGAGAACTTGTTCTCAACTAGCCTACCTGGTTAAATAAAGGTGAAATAAAAAAATAAAAAATCAGAAGCCATGGATTACAGGCAACATCCACACGGAGCTAAAAAGCCTAGAGCTGCCGCTTTCAAGGAGTGGGACACTACTCCGGACGCTTATAAATAATCCAGCTATTCCCTTAGACAAACCATCAAACAGGCAAAGCGTCAATACAGGACTAAGATTGAATCCTACTAGACCGGTTCTGCCGCTTGTCGGATGTGGCAGGGCTTGCAAACTATTACAGACTAAAGGGAGACCCAGCCGCGAGCTGCCCAGTGACCCAAGCCTACAAGACGAGCAAAATCCCTTTTATGCTCGCTTCGAGGCAAGCAACACTGAAGCATGCATGAGAGCACCAGTTATTCCGGACGACTGTGTGATCATGCTCTTCGTAGCTGATGTGAGCAAGACCTTTAAAACAGGTCAACAGTCACAAGGCCGGGGGGCCAGACGGATTACCAGGACGTGTACTCAAAGCATGCACGGACCAACTGGCAAGTGTCTTCACTGACATTTTCAACCTCTCCCTGACCAAGTCTGTAATACCTACATGTATCAAGCAGACCACCATAGTCCCTGTACCCAAGAATGCGAAGGTAACCTACCTAAATGACTGCCAACCCGTAGCACACTGTTATTTTATTTAACCTTTATTTAACCAGGAAAGCTCATTGAGATTTAAAATCTCTTTTTCAAGATTGTCCTGGTCAAGATAGGCAGCACCAAGTCATTACAAAAATTACAGACAAACATGAAAAACTACAAGTAATCTAGTAAAAAACCTAGAATTCACAAGAGCATAACAAAATCTAAAACAGCAAATTAACCTTTCTAGCAGGCGTTCCGCTAGCAGAACCCCTCGACAACATTCCACTGAAAAGGCAGCGCGCAAAATTCAAAAATATGTTTTAGAAATATGTACCTTTCACACATTAACTTCTTGGATATAGGTGGCGCTCTTTTAATTTATGGATAAAAAAACGTTCCCGTTTTAAACAAGATATTTTGTCACGAAAAGATGCTCAACTATGCATATAATTGACAGCTTTGGAAAGAAAACTCTGACGTTTCCAAATCTGCAAAGATATTATCTGTGAGTGCCACAGAACTGATGCTACCGGCGAAACCAAGATTACATTTCAAACAGGAAATGCCCCAGATTTTGAATGCGCTTTGTTCCAATGTCTCCTTATATGGCTGTGAATGCGCAAGGAATGAGCCTACACTTTCTGTCGTTTCCCCAAGGTGTCTGCAGCATTGTGATGTATTTGTAGGCATATCATTGGAAGATTGACCATAAGAGACTACATTTACCAGGTGCTCCGGTTGGTGTCCTCCGTTGCAATTATTGCGTAATCTCCAGCTGCGTGTATTTTACCATTTGCTTCAGAGGAGAAACCAAACTGCCACAAATGACTTATTATCGAATAGATATGTGAAAAACACCTTGAGGATTGATTCTAAACAACGTTTGCCATGTTTCTGTCGATATTATGGAGTTAATTTGGAAAAAAGTTTGGCGTTGTAATGACTGAATTTATTTTTTTTTCTTAGCCAAACGTGATGAACAAAACAGAGCGATTTCTCCTACACAAATAATATTTTTGGAAAAACTGAACATTTGCTATCTAACTGAGAGTCTCCTCATTGAAAACATCAGAAGTTCTTCAAAGGTAAATTATTTTATTTGAATGCTTTTCTTGGTATTGTGAAAAGCATTTTTTGAAAATCTGAGATGACAGTGTTGTTAACAAAAGGCTAAGCTTGTGAGCCAATATATTTATTTAATTTCATTTGCGATTTTCATGAATAGTTAACGTTGCGTTATGGTAATGAGCTTGAGGCTATAATTACGCTCCCGGATACGGGATTGCTCGACGCAACAGGTTAACAGGTCCAATACATCAAATGAAAGAAACAACTTGTTAATCTACCCATCGTGTCAGATTTCAAAAATGCTTTACAGCGAAAGCACAACATATAATTAATTATGTTAGGTCATAGCCAAGTCAAAAAAACACAGCCATTTTCACAGCCAAAGATAGGAGTCACAAAAAGCAGAAATATAGTTATAGTATAAAATTAATCACTAACCTTTGATGATCGTCAGATGACACTCATAGGACATCATGTTACACAATACATGTATGTTTTGTTTCAAACAACTGATTTGTTCCAAACAGGTCTCATGAGCCTCTCCTTTATAGTAGAATCCTCAAACCAGTTTCTAAAGACAGTTGACATCTAGTGGAAGCCGTAGGAAGTGCAACATAACCAATATCCCACAGTATCTTCAATAGGGGTTGAGTTGAAAAACTACAAACCTCAGATAACCTGAGAAAGATCCAACCAGGAAGTGGGCTTTCACCTGCCATATGAGTTCTGTTATACTCACATACATCAGTGTTTTCTATCCAATACTAATAATAATATGCATATATAAGCATCTGGGACAGAGTAGGAGGCAGTTCACTCTGGGCACGCTATTCATCCAAAAGTGAAAATGCTGCCCCCTATCCCAAAAAGGTTAAACACATTGACAGGTCAGGTCAGGGATCATTCATCAGTGATTTAAAAATACCAATCGGGCCAAGTTCTTCCAGTTTAAAAGTATTTTGTAAGGCGTTCCAAGACGATGGCGTAGAGTACATAAAAACCCATTTTACGAAATTCAGTTCAGACATTTGGAACAGTTAGCAGGATAAAGTCCAGTGAAAGAGAGTACCCACCACATTTCTGAACAATAAAAATGTAGTAAACCCAAAATGGCTTTGTAAATAGAAGTATGCCTGAGCCTACGAGTGACTAGAGAAGGCCAGCCAACCCTGGTATACAAAGTGCAGTGGTGCGTAAGGATTCTATAGTTTAAAATAAATCTCAAAGTGCCATGGTAAAGGGTGTCAATTGATCTCAAAACACTGAGCGGAAGCATTCATATATAAAATATCCCCATAGTCCAGTAAAGGCATAAATGTAACTGATACTAGCCTCCTGGCTTCAAAAGAAAAACAGGCCTTATTCCAAAAATAAAATCCCAATTTCAGCTTACATTTTTTTGTAAGTTGTTGAATATGCAATTTAAAAGAGGCCGTCATCAATTAAAATGACAAGATATTTACATGAGGATACAGCCTCAATCTCCTTGCCCTGACGGGTAGTAATAGGTGAAAGGTTCAGAGGTTTATTTCTTGCTTTAGAAAACACCATTAGTTTAGTTTTGTCAGTATTGAGGTTAAGCTTCAATTGACACAAGGTATGTTGAACAGTATAAAAAGTAGTTTGCAAGTTCTGGAAAGCTTTTGTAAGAGATGAGGCACAACAGCAGAAAAATGAAGTTGCCCATTTTGGACATTTTTGTCTGAATCATTTATATAAATAGTGAATAAGAGAGGACCAAGTACAGAGCCTTGGGGCACACCATTAAAGACAGACAATTTAACAGACAGAAGCCCATCAAATTGAGTGCACTGAGTTCTATCAGGCAGATAATTAGCAAACCATGCAACTGCATGCTCTGAAAGACCTACACTTGACAATCTCTGCCTTAGTATAGCATGATCAACTGTATCAAAAGACTTAGAGAGATCAATAAAAAGTGAGACAGTGCTGTTTTTTTTATCAAGTGCTTCAGTGATATCATTTAAAACCTTCATTGTTCTTCATGATGCTCTCTGCGCCTTTAACGGACCTCTGAAACTATCACAGTGCAGGTGCATTTATACGGAGACTTGATTACACACAGGTGGATTGTATTTATCATCATTAGTCATTTAGGTCAACATTGGATCATTCAGAGATCCTCACTGAACTTCTGGAGAGAGTTTGCTGCACTGAAAGTAAAGGGGCTGAATAATTTTGCACGCCCAATTTTTCAGTTTTTGATTTGTTAAAAAAGTTTGAAATATCCAATAAATGTCGTTCCACTTCATGATTGTGTCCCACTTGTTGTTGATTCTTCACAAAAAAATACAGTTTTATATCTTTACGTTTGAAGCCTGAAATGTGGCAAAAGGTCGCAAAGTTCAAGGGGGCCGAATACTTTCGCAAGGCACTGTATGTATATACTGTACACTATACCATCTATTGCATCTTGCCATCTTTATGTAATACATGTATCACTAGCCACTTTAAACAATGCCACTTTTATATGTTTACATACTCTACATTACTCATCTCATATGTATATACTGTACTCGATACCATCTACTGCATCTTGCCTATGCCATTCTGTACCATCACTCATTCATATATCTTTATGTACATATTCTTCATCCCTTTACACTTGTGTGTATAAGGTAGTTGTTGTGAAATTGTTACTCGTTGGTTATTATTGCATTGTCGGAACCAGAAGCACAAGCATAGCCTAGTGGTTAGAGTGTTGGACTAGTAACCGGAAGGTTGCGAGTTCAAACCCCCGAGCTGACAAGGTACAAATCTGTCATTCTGCCCCTGAACAGGCAGTTAACCCACTGTTCCCAGGCCGTCATTGAAAATAAGAATATGTTCTTAACTGACTTGCCTGGTTAAATAAAAGGTAAAATTTAAAACAAATTACAATTCAAAATTTCACTACACTCACATTAACATCTGTATGTGACAAATAAGATTTGATTTCATGTAGCCTAATTTTGGTCAGACTAGACTGATCAAATTAAGATCCTACATCTGTATGGGAAATATTTAGTACTCTAAGGTTTGAGAGTGTCACAGTGAAAGGAATGTGGGCTTTAGTTTGTACACTGGGTCTAAGACACCATGTCGTCTTTGTTCGTTAAATCGCCTCTGGTTTCACCAACTCTTCTTTCTCTAACTTTTGTAGTGAGGACATTGACATGCAGCATCAGGCCTCAGAGCAAGGCTGCAGCCAGAGACCCTGTGACCGACACCTGGGAACTTTCCCAATTTCTCCTCCCTCTATTCCTCGCGTCCTCTTTCCTCACCTTTTTAGGAGGACAGATTAGCACTCAGAGGCCTGCAGAGAAAATACCCCCGCTGCAGAACAAAAGACAGAGTTAGACCCATCACCCTGGCCAGGCAGAGATGGGATTCCCCCATTCACTACTATTATTCATTCACCCTCCATCCCCACACACCATCCTTATTTCCTACATTCAATTAAGATAAATAAGGAATCAGTGAGGGAGACACTGGGGCTTTGGGAAGAAGAATTCCACAGGGTCGGATCTCTGCGTGGTGGAGTGTACAAAGTAGCCCCTTACTGAGCATTTCAATAGATCCTGTTACAAATCCTCATTGGGGCCTGAGGATTTGAACAGTGCAGAATTCAAAGCAATTAAGATGTGCAGTGATCCCACGTCACCTGACCTTTAGAGTTTTGTTAGCTGAAACAAAGGAAGAGAAGACTGCATTCCATCTAAAATGGCAAGAACATGTTGGAACACAATTAAAAAGCCAGCTAAAATATTCTTCCCCTGACAAATTATAATCCCACCCCCTATATGTAGGTCTACTCACACTAAAATGCTTTCTGCGGAGGCTACTGATGCCACATATCCCATAGACTACTTCATCCAAAGCCATCCAAAATAGCTTATTTGGAGGGCTATTTGGAAAGCACAACTGATATCCAATTGCAGTGTTGCAGAAGCCAAGAATAAGTTAAGTCAGTTCAAACTCCCACTGCTATCCCAGGAAAAGGATGACCCTTGCCTTGAGAATGGCCAGTGTCTGTCGAGACAGCCGTGTGTTGACAGAGTATGTGTTGGTTGGAGACAGGACATTCTGGAGTCTCAGAGAAGGGATGGACACCATGACTAATATTTTTCCAAAACAGACAGACAGAAGCATTTTTGCCACCCCACAGTTTGGTTTCTTCCAAGGGAAAGAATATGTTTGCCTTATTTCAGTCATGGTCTGCTCATATCAAATACATTAAGCAGGGTAAAGCGCACACACATGTTAACTGTTAAAGAGAGTAAGCAAAGCAACAACATTGTTGTTCTCTCACTCAATCGCTCTTTTTCTCAGAGTCTAAGACATGGCCGATATCGCTCCTTTAGTCTCCCGGCAACTGCAGTTTAATTTAATCAAACGGGAACTGCAAACTTAAGAGGATTGAAAGGTCACACTGTGCTGCCAAGTCACAACTTGCTTCCTTCAGTCAGTCATTCGCTGGCTGGGTGGATGATATCCATGATATTCCTGTCAGTGTTGCAGAGAGACATGCCACTGGGCTAACTAAGCCTTAATGCAAAAACCCCATGATGCATCTGTCCACAGGCTGGAATTACATCCTGTTACAGTTGTGTTGCATCATTCACATGGTGTCCATGACATGACAGCCAGATCACCTGTACATTAGGCAGGATGGGAAAGGTTCACTTGGTCACTATCAGGCAAAGCTGCAAACTCAAAGTCCTAAAAATCTGTTTTTATAACCAACCCCAACTTTTGATAAACCAAAAAGCGTATTTTCGTTTATATACATATTCACGATATAGCCAATTTTGACTTTCCAGTTTAGCCTGATAGTGCAAATCCATAGGAAGCCAGGAGGTCTGAGAGACTCACCGTGTCTCCGATCTTGAGGTCGGCACACTTCCTGAGGCCTGGTAGGGGCTGTCCATCCTGACAGGTGGCCGTGAAGGACAGACTGAGGTCTTCAGGTTGATCCCACACGGTCAGCTCCACTTTGGACCGGATGTTCTGGAGGGAGGACACACAGAGAGAGAGAGAGATTGGATGAACTCACAGATACATATGCCATGAACACAAAAACAGACAGACACATATACAGATAGACACACACTTATGAATAAGTACTTTTGACATTTGCATCAAAGTAGTAAATATGTCATTTATTTGAAAACAAGACGGATGGTTCACTGGTCAACTATCCAAACATGTCTGATCAAAGACTCCTATCAATAGATCACATGAGCATTAAAGTATGTGTGTATATTAGAGCTGGCACAGAGGTTTCCTGGTGGTTTCCATACTATTTGAATGTTAAATGCTTCCAGTACCCCTGGCACTGGATCCACTCAGAACCACCACAACTCAGCATTTTAGAATGAAACCAGTAAGAGCCTGTTATTTAATCTGTTAGCAGGCAGGGTGGAAAACAGTGAAAAAGATAGTTGGAAAGAGCGTAAAATGCCTTAGTTAAGCAAGATTTATACAGGTCATTCTGTCTTCTGTAAACTTCCCCCAAACCCACAGCGGTTCGGTTGGCATGGATGGATGTGGAGCGCGTGCGTGTGTGTCATAGCGTGCCTTATCTGTACTTTATGTGCGTGTTCACTCCAGCGCATAAAAGCTACAGAACTGTGGAAGGGGGTAATCAGAATCATGCCCGACTGACAGATACCCATGATTGATCTATGCCCTGTTTTGGCCTGTACTGGAGAAAGAACACAATGAACTGATAACAAAATGTGTTGAAATAACTAAACTGCTTGTGTTCAAACTTCACAATACTCAAAAAAGATACAATTATGATAGGAACCAAAATGTGGTGCCATCTGCCCATTGTGTAAAGTGAACAGGATGTAGGCTACTTGGTATATAAGGGTGTCAGGTAGCCTAGTGGTTAGAGCGTTGGGCCAGTAACCGAAAGGTTGCTGGATTAAATCCCTGAGTTGACCAGATAAAAATCCCACTGTTCCCTGGTAGGCCGTCATTGTAAATAAGAATTTGTTCTTTACTGACTTGCCTATTAATGAAAGTAAAAAAAAAAAAAAATTAAATACCATAATTATCAGTTGTTAAGGACACGAGTTGAGTCTACTCTGCAAAATCAAGTTGTAGTTCCTCTCAACCACAGGAAGGAAAAAAATGGTTGACTGAAGAAAAAAAAAACACTGCTTTATTGGAAAATATTTTTGAGGATAGTTGACTAAAAACAGGCAAATACTTTGGTTTTAAAATATTCAAATTACATGGAGAAAGATTCGTTCTTCCCTTAAAATGTTGTTTTCTCTCAACTAGTCAACAAAAGTGAATTATATAACTGCTTTCCAGCAGAGCATTGAAGGCTAAATCTGCCATTTCAACAGTCTGACTGCCACTTTGTTTGGTAAGCTGAGGTATGGGGCTGGAGAAATCTAGCCAAACCACTCTCAAATCACAGACTGTGACTTTAAGATCCCTAAATGGCCAAACCAGAGCCACATTGTCAGAGTACTCACTCAGTGATCTAGGGTCAGGTTTTAGTCAACAGACCACAACACAAAAATACAAGACAGGATGATTCTATGCTTTGAGAATGGATTATGAGAGAGTGTCTTCTGTGACAATTAAACACTAACGTCAAATTAGAATTCAAGACCATTTGAGGCCGCTGCTTAACTTGGGTACAATGAAGATTATACATTTATCATGATTTATCAAGATGTAAATCTCCTAGCACACGAGTCTATAGCAGTTTATTGTGTTTAAAATACACAAGAATCCCTTCTAGAACCCTTTTCAGGCCCTTCCTTCAAATAACTGGAAGAATGGAATCTATTTCCTGTATGGAGGGGACTGGGGAGTAGCAGCACCACAGTGTCTCAGGCAGGATTTGCGCCATAAACCTGCTTCTTCTTCAGTAACCATAAAGTGCTAGTGCAGAGTTAAAGACAGTGCCGTAGTGTGAGCCAGAAGTCGAGTAAACCCCAGACCACCACAGCAAATAGAGGGGTAGGGTGAGGGTCTCCATATCACCACAGCAAATAGAGGGACAGGGCGAGGGTCTCCATATCACCACAGCAAATAAATGGGCAGAGTGAGGGTCTCCATATCACCACAGCAAAGAGAGGGGCTGGATGAGGGTCTCCATTTCCAATGCTAAAGCATAAAAATTCAACACTTATACTTGTCCTCTAGAGACGGGGACATGTTCAGTAGGCCTCACAGTTTTGCAATGGAAAACAAAAATGACAGGTTCAGGGTATACCGGTCTGTTTCCTGGTTTCAAAACGTGTTCAGCCAACTGTCAACCAACATCCATTTCAGAAGAGGACAGCTGAGAGACTCTTTCCCTCTCAAGCGCACACACACACCTTGTGCTCTAAATGGGAGAGAACGCTCCTTCACTTACATTGTAGGCGTTAACGATGAGTTGGATGATGTTCTTGGAGTCCTGATCCAGAATCTCCACTGTAGTTCCAGGTATCAGTGCTGTGAAATTCTGCATAAACACCAGATATTGTTTTAATTAAGATAAATATAACAAAGCAATAAACACAATATCAAAGGCCACCATACACAACGAAGTGTACACACCATACACAATGTGTGTACACTATACACACAGCTACTCTCAATCCTGAACATGAACACATTTTATTTATATATAACACACACATACATATACACACATAAATACACACACTGCTCAAAAAAATAAAGGGAACACTAAAATAACACATCCTAGATCTGAATGAATGAAATATTCTTATTAAATACTTTTCTTTACATAGTTGAATGTGCTGACAACAAAATCACACAAAAATTATCGATGGAAATCAAATGTATCAACCCATGGAGGTCTGGATTTGGAGTCACACTCAATATTAAAGTGGAAAACCACACTACAGGCTGATCCAACTTAGATGTAATGTCCTTAAAACAAGTCAAAATGAGGCTCAGTAGTGTGTGTGGCCTCCACGTGCCTGTATGACCTCCCTACAACGCCTGGGCATGCTCCTGATGAGGTGGTGGATGGTCTCCTGAGGGATCTCCTCCCAGACCTGGACTAAAGCATTTTTTTTTTTGGTGGATGGAGCGAGACATGATGTCCCAGATGTGCTCAATTGCATTCAGGTCTGGGGAATGGGCAGGCCAGTCCATAGCAGTTCCTGCAAGAGGAAGGCATTGATGCTAACACCCCCCACCACATGAGGTCTAGCATTGTCTTGCATTAGGAGGAGCCCAGGGCCAACTGCACCAGCATATGGTCTCACAAGGGGTCTGAGGATCTCATCTCGGTATCTAATGGCAGTCAGGCTACCTCTGGTGAGCACATGGAGGGCTGTGCGGCTCCCCAAAGAAATGCCACCCCACACCATGACTGACCCACCGCCAAACCGGTCATGCTGGAGGATGTTGCAGGCAGCAGAACGTTCTCCACGGCGTCTCCAGACTGTCACGTCTGTCACATGTGTTCAGTGTGAACCTGCTTTCATCTGTGAAGAGCACAGGGCGCCAGTGGCGAATTTGCCAATCTTGGTGTTCTCTGGCAAATGCCAAACGTCCTGCACGGTGTTGGGCTGTAAGCACAACCCCCACCTGTGGACGTCGGGCCCTCATACCACCCTCATGGAGTGTTTCTGACCGTTTGAGCAGACACATGCACATTTGTGGCCTGCTGGAGGTCATTTTGCAGGGCTCTGGCAGTGCTCCTCCTGCTCCTCCTTGCACAAAGGCGGAGGTAGCGGTCCTGCTGCTGGGTTGTTGCCCTCCTCCACGTCTCCTGATGTACTGGCCTGTCTCCTGGTAGCGCCTCCATGCTCTGGACACTACGCTGACAGACACAGCAAACCTTCTTGCCACAGCTCGCATTGATGTACCATCCTGGATGAGCTGCACTACCTGAGCCACTTGTGTGGGTTGTAGACTCCGTCTCATGCTACCACTAGAGTGAAAGCACCGCCAGCATTCAAAAGTGACCAAAACATCAGCCAGGAAGCATAGGAACTGAGAAGTGGTCTGTGGTTATCACCTGCAGAACCACTCCTTTATTGGGAGTGTCTTGCTAATTGCCTATAATTTCCACCTGTTGTCTATTCCATTTGCACAACAGCATGTGAAATGTATTGTCAATCAGTGTTGCTTCCTAAGTGGACAGTTTGATTTCACAGAAGTGTGATTGACTTGGAGTTACATTGTGTTGTTTAAGTGTTCCCTTTATTTTTTTGAGCAGTGTGTACATACATACATACATACATACATACATACATACATACATACATACATACATACATTTTTTTTAACGTACCTTGTAAATGACATAGAGCCTTTTAGTCACAGCGAAGATGAGATAGATGTTGTTCTCCGCCAGCTTCTCTCCCAACAGAGCCAGAGAGGGATAGTCCTGCAGACAGACAGATAGATATGCATGGAAGAGGATGTTAGAGCCATTTCAAGTTCATTAGTTTAGCTTCCAGCTCACCCAGGGAAGGGAAGTCATTGTTCCTCTGATTCCAGTGTTGTCTTTACACGAGTCCCCTGACATTTCATTTTTCACCAGCAGAACGAAGTCAGAAGTGATTTAGACCTATTTATTTACAGCTCTGCTCTCTGATTGAGGAGCAAATCCTAACTCCCACTTAAGTCAAAGATACACTATAGTCAAGGCATGAATGAGTGAAAATGTTTAAGCAGTTAATAAGCAATCACTTTATCTCAATCAGATTTGTCTTCAGTAGCCTTTATCATTGTGTACATACAAATCAAGCAACAGTGAGATTTACAGTTGAAATGGCCCGTGAGGGTCACCGATTTTCCTGAAAAACACAGTGCTGTTCTGGGAAGCACCCATTCTTCCATCCCACATTCAGATGAGATGAGGGTAAACATACTTAGCCTGTTTGGGGATTACTCAAGCTGAGGATCCATTGGTGTTGAAGTCTGATTTGTGTTGGAGTACCTCCACTGAACTTAATGTGTTGAGACGTAACAGGACTATCGAGCCCAGAGCACCAAATGACACACAGCAGATCAGCAAATAAAACTAGAGGAAAACATTGCGATTCCAGGATTAACTTTCATTCACTTAATCCATGTTCATATCATTGAGTTGGATTGGTTGAAATGAGCATGATGTTTATTAGGTTTTTATTGCATTAGTTCTTCAGACTTCAAATAGTGCTAGCCATGTAAACAAACCGTGCAGAAAAATATATAGTTTTTTATGTGATGCAGTCTCATCATACAAAATCCAAAACCTTAATTTCCAGAACAAAAAAAAAGTTCACATGGCTTGTACCATTTCTTTGTGTCCTCTCTTAAGACTGCTGAGCTCTCACCCTAACTGCGGTCTAAATTAACTCCCAACTAAGTGAACGTCCCTGAGTTCATTAAAGCTTTACCTACAGCACCCTATGGCTCTTTGTAGATAAGTAGCAGCAATAAGACACGAAGTGAGTTCCCAATAAAGTCAGTTGGACCTCCACTAGGAGCAGAGCCAGGCAGACTCAGGGAACTAGCATACCTCAGTTTACATTGCATTCCTCCTTACCTAAATTTAGCCTTGCTCTGGCCATCAAAGAATCAGACCAGCAGTTAAATGCTTTGTGTCTGGAAGGTTGAGTCATTTATGTTCGCTTTACCTCAAAGCAATCCATCTGGACCAAGTCTATTCTTGAGAGCTGCTGCTTCAGTATGGAATATATTACACTGACAATGTGGATAAAAAAATAACCATTTCAAATAGGTTACAATGCATAGGGAGGTTTGACTGTACTCTATAATTGTGTGTGTGTGTGTGTTAAATAACATAGCTAATCATGTTGTATACTGCTGTACACACTTTCTATTCATATACTGTCCATACATACCAACATATACATACATATTGATATTTCGGACACTGACATTGTTCAGATATGTAAATAAAGAAATAAAAAAATTTGTGTGTATTGTTCGGTATTACTGCCCTGTTGGAGATAAGTGCAGAGAAATGCTTATGTTTCTGAGATAGAATACGTGTAAGCTGCCAATAACATTTGATGTTATAGCCGAGATGTATTATAAGCTAGCTCTATAGTTATTTTATAGCTCTAGAGTAACCATGTTACAGTTAGATGTTATAGCTCTAGAGTAGAGGTCGACCGATTAGGATTTTTCAACGCTGATACTGATCATTGGAGGACCAAAAAAAAGCAGATACCGATTAAATCGCCGATTTATATATTTGTAATAATGACAATTACAACAACACTGAATGAAAACTTATTTTAACTTAATATAATACATCAATAAAATCATTTTAGTCTCAAATAAATTATGAAACATGTTCAATTTGGTTTAAATAATGCAAAAACGAAGTGTTGGAGAAGAAAGTAAAAGAGCAATATGTGCCATGTAAACAAAGCTAACGTTTAAGTTCCTTGCACAGAACATGCTGTTGGAAAGCTGGTGGTTCCTTTTAACATGAGTCTTCAATATTCCCAGGGAAGAAGTTTTAGGTTGTAGTTATTATAGGACTATTTCTCTCTATACCATTTGTATATCATATACCTTTGGCTATTGGATGTTCTAATAGGTACTTTTGTATTGCCAGCGTAATCTCGGGAGTTGATAGGCTTGAAGTCATAAACAACGCAGTGTTTGAAGCACAGCGAAGAGCTGCTGGCAAATGCAGGAAAGTGCTGTTTGAATGAATGCCTACGAGCCTGCTGCTGCCTACCACCGCTCAGTCAGACTGCTCTATCAAATCATAGACTTAATTATAATATATCACACAGCAATACGAGCCTTAGGTCATTAATATGGTCAAATCTGGAAACTATACTTTCGAAAACAAAACGTTTATTCTTTCAGTGAAAAATGGAACCGTTCCGTATTTTATCTAACGGGTGGCAAACCTAAGTCTAAATATTGCTGTTACATTGCACAACCTTCAATGTTGTCACAATTATGGCAAATTAATTACGGTCTTTGTTAGGAAGAAATGGTCTTCACACTTCACAACGAGCCAGGTGGCCCAAACTGCTGCATATATCAAGACTTGCCAGAACGCAAGAGAAGTGACACAATTTTCCTAGTTAAAATAAATTAATGTTAGCAGACAATATTAAGGAAATATGCAGGTTTAAAAAAAAAATCAACTTATGTATTGATTTTAAGAAACCTCCCTGGGATAGGCGGGACGCTTGCGTCCCACTTGGCCAATAGCCAGGGAAAATGCAGAGCGCCAAATTCAAATAAAATACTATAAAAATCTAACTTCCATTAAATCACACATGTATCAAATTAAAGCTACACGTTGTGAATCCAGCCAACATGTCAGATTTCAAAAAGGCTTTACGGCAAATAAATTCATAAAAATCCTACAATGTGATTTTCTGGATTTAAAAAAAGAATTGTCTGTCATAGTCGAAGTGTACCTATGATGAAAATTACAGGCCACTCTCATCTTTTTAAGTGGGAGAACAACTGGTGGCTGACTAAATACTGTTTTGCCCCACTGTACATAGTCCATCTGTAAATAGCCCACCCAATCTACCTACCTCATCCCCATATAGTTTTTATTTACTTGTCTGCTCTTTTGCACTCCAGTATCTACTTGCACATCATCATCTACTCATTTATCACTCCAGAGCTAACTTCTTGGTGACAGGTGGCAGTATTTTCATGTCCAGATGAAATGCATGCCCAAATTCAACTGCCTGCTATTCATCCCCAGAAGATAAGATATGCATACTATTCATAGATTTGGATAGAACACCGAAGTTTCTAAAACTGTTTGCATCATGTCTGTGAGTATAACAGAACTTATTTAGCAGGCAAAACTCAGAGGACAAACCATTCAGATTTTTTGTTGTTGAGGTCACTCTTTTCAATGGGTTTTCATTGGGAATCCAGATTTCTAAGGGACCTTCTTGCAGTTCCTATCACTTCCACTGGATGTCAAGTCTTTAGAAATTGGATGAGGTTTTTCCTTTGTGTAATGAAGAAGTACGGCCATCTTGAACGAGGGTCACTTGAAGTGTACTGTTAGATAGCATGCTTTCTGGTCACGCGCCTCTACAGTTTGTTTTACTCCTGTATTGAACACAGATCATCCCGTCTTCAATTTTATCGATTATTTACGTTAAAAATACCTAAAGTTGTATTACCAAAGTAGTTTGAAATGTTTTGGCAAAGTTTACAGGTAACTTTTGAGATACTTTTGAGTTGGAACCGGTGTTTTTCTGGATCAAACGCGCCAAATAAATTGACATTTTGGATATATATCGACAGAATTAATCGAACAAAAGCACCATTTGTGATGTTTATGGGACATATTGGAGTGCAAACAAAAGAAGCTCGTCAAAGGTAAGGCATGAGTTATATTTTTATTTCTGCATTTTGTGTCGCGCCTGCAGGGTTGAAATATGCTTTCTCCCTCTGTTTACGGAGGTGCTATCCTCAGATAATAGCATCGTTTGCTTTCGCCGAAAAGCCTTTTTGAAATCTGACCGGTTGGCTGGATTCACAACAAGTGTAGCTTTAATTTGCTATGTTGCATGTGTGATTTAATGAAAGTTAGATTTTTATAGTAATTTATTTGAATTTGGCACTCTGCATTTTCCCTGGCTTTGGGCCAATTGGGACACTAGTGTCCCACATATCCCAGAGGTTAATCTGCTAAATATAAATTATTTCGCTACTATGGCCTATTTATTGCCTACCTCCTCACGCCATTTGCACACACTGTATATAGACTCTTTTTCTAATGTGTTATTGACTGTACGCTTGTTTATTGCATGAGTAACTCTAGTTGTTGTTTGTGTCGCACTGCTTTGCTTTAACTTGGCCAGGTTGCAGTTGTAAATGAGAACATGTTCTCAACGATCTTACCTGGTTAAATTTTTTTTTTTTTTTAATAAAAAAAATAAATCAGCTGTGCAGTCATATCCTGGGATTCAGCAAATTTCAGCGAAAAGCACTCAGTGATAAATCCTTGAGCACTTGTTGATTCACGTTATCCGAGAAAGACTCTACCCTTCTTGTCACAGTGCCAAGTGTTTAATAATAAATAAATAGTGTCCCACTTCAGAGAGCAGTTTTTTATGTCCTCTTTGTTTTTGAATTCTTTGAATAACGTCTCGGCGGCAACCACCATTGAGTCCTTGTATAGCTCTCCATCAGTGAACAGTTTATGTCAGCCATCTCTTGGCTAAACACCGAAGGAAGGCTCTGTTGCAGCCTTATTTTAAGCTGTCGGTTTGGTAAAAAGCGACTGCTGTGCTTTCAATAGACTTGAGCTGGTCAATTTTCTTTCAACGAAGCATGCTCTTTAGCGGGTAAGTTACTTTGAACTTGGGGTGGATGGTGTTTCGGTGCAGCTCCACGTTACCCCTTTTTGCTAGCGCTACAGCCTGGTGACAAATCAGGCAAATCCTTTTGTCCTTAACTACGATGAACAGAAAATCGTGTTCCCATTCTAAATGAAAATTAGACGTTTTTTGCTTTTCTCCCTTGTGCCTCCGCCATCGTTTCGTTAGTTTTATTTTTGTTAGCTTGATATTATAACAACAAGTGCCTGAGATAGTTAAGGCGGGAGTCAGGGATTTAATTTGTCAGACATCAAACCTAGAAAATGTATTTCATTGGCCGATATACCCCTCCCCGCACCTCGACCACCATAACTACACACAGGGCTCACACATGGCACATTTTAAATTAATAAAAACATTGACATTTGATTTTTTTTCACCCTCTGATTTTGAAAACTCCTTGCGATCGACTTCTAAGATCATCTTGTCGACCGAGATGGACTGGTTGGCGACTCCTGCTCTAGAGATATAACATCATTGTAACATGGTTACTCTAGAGCAGTGGTCGCCAAACCGGTGGATCGCGGTCGACAAGTCGATCTTCAAGGCATTCCTAGTCGATCAGCAAATATTTCTGTAGAAAAGCCAACGAACAATAAAGGCTTACACTCCTTTTTAAATCGTGTTGAGCTGTTGCCAGTAGGTGCACTTGATTCAAAAGTCCTGCGCACCGGGTAAGCAAAGTGTTCCCATGAGACAAACTCCGCCTACCCGGCGGACCGGCAAATCTGTGACTAAATCGAGTGCACCTACTCTGCTGCCCGTCAGATAGCTCAAATCACCATGGCTACAGAGCTTCCATGACACGAACCCAAACTGGCTGCACGCATGCGCCATCGTGCATACATTTTCTCCCCCCCACACCAACAGTGATCACGACACGCAGGTTAAAATATCAAAACAGACTCTGAACCAATTACATTAAATTAGCACTTGCCCAGCTAATTTGCCCTATTTAGATAGCTTGCTGTTGCTAGCTAATTTGTCCTGGGATATAAATATTGAGTTGTTATTTTACCTGAAATGCACAAGGTCCTCTACTCCGACAACTAATCCACACATAAAAACGGTGAACTGAATCACTTCTAGTCATATCTCGTCATTTGACCTTCTTGACCATCAGATGCAGGTACCATCAGTCCAGTAAAATAAAAAAGATAAATATTTAAATTCATGCTCCACAGTGCCTCAAGTGCTAAACCAACTGATCTATTCTGTTATCAAAGCTCGAGTTTTTAAATATAATATGGTCTGATGAACAATATTGGCAGGCCGATCATATAACCAATATGCTGTGATAATGTATTAGGCCTACTGCCCAAACCTCATTCCTACAAAACTGTTTGTGTAAGGTTAAATGTAAAAAATTCTGAGGAGTAGATCTCAGCTTGCTTTTTGACTGCGAAAGTCATCTTCACTCAGAAAAGGTTGGTGACCACTGCTCTAGAGTAACCATGTTACATTGACGTTACAGCTCTAGGGTAACCATGTTACATTGACGTTACAGCTCTAGGGTAACCATGTTACATTGACGTTACAGCTCTAGGGTAACCATGTTACATTGACGTTACAGCTCTAGGGTAACCATGTTACAATGACGTTACAGGTCTAGGGTAACCATGTTACATTGACGTTACAGCTCTAGGGTAACCATGTTACATTGACGTTACAGCTCTAGGGTAACCATGCTACAATGACGTTACAGCTCTAGGGTAACCATGCTACAATGACGTTACAGCTCTAGGGTAACCATGCTACAATAACGTTACAGCTCTAGGGTAACCATGCTACAATGACGTTACAGCTCTAGGGTAACCATGCTACAATGACGTTACAGCTCTAGGGTAACCATGCTACAATGACGTTACAGCTCTAGGGTAATCATGCTACAATGACAATGACAGCTCTAGGGTAACCATGTTACAATGACGTTACAGCTCTAGGGTAACCATGTTACAATGACGTTACAGCTCTAGAGTAACCATGTTACAATGACGTTACAGCTCTAGAGTAACCATGTTATAAGGAAGTTACAGCTCTACAGTAACCATGTTATAAGGAAGTTACAGCTCTACAGTAACCATGTTATAACGTTAAAACGCTTCAGTAACCATGTTATAAGGAAGTTACAGCTCTACAGTAACCATGTTATAAGGAAGTTACAGCTCTACAGTAACCATGTTATAACGTTAAAACGCTTCAGTAACCATGTTATAGCTCTATGGAAACCATGCCTTGTCTTACCATCTTGGTGGAGCCGCTGTATTCGTTCTTCTCATTCATGTGGCACTCCCCATCATGGGGCTGGACCAGGCCTCCCAGTTTACCGTCCAAGGCCAGGTGAGGCACATCGTCTGTGGCAAACACCAGCAGGTGGAAGGCCTCCTTCCTCCAACCTATCCTCTCCTGCACAAGGGAAGAGATGGTCACTTTACTGAAAGTTTTAGAGACACCTAATAACTGAGGTGTAAATTAAAGCTAATTTATGCTTGAGCCGTAAAATGTGGCCTCCGGAGGTATGCAGAGGCTAAATCAAGCTCCGTACCGCATTGCTGTGCGCCTCTCAAATTCTGTAACAATGCGGAGGGCTCCGTATCGACATGATTGGTTGATGGTAGGTGGGGGCAACTTCCTTCACAATAGCTCTGCCCTGGTAAGCGCAAGTAGTATTAAAGCCCTGACGTCTGCGTTGCAGTAGATCCTGGCCAGTGCAGATGGCGGATTGACCATGAAGTGCCTTTTATTCTCCTCCAGTTTACAGTAGGCAATTATTATTACGAAAGTTTTTAACTAGGCAAGTCAGTTAAGAACAAATTCTTATTTACAATGACAGCCTAGGAACAGTGGGTTAACTGCCTTGTTCAGAGGCAGAACGACAGATTTGTACCTTGTCAGCTCAAGGATTCGATCTAGCAACCTTCCGTTACTGGCCCAATGCTCTAACCACTAGGCTACCTGTAGTTTTGTACTTTCGTACTTTCGTAAATTCACAGGGGATCAGTCCATGAAATCAAGACAGAAATACAGGCTTGATAAGAACAAAAAGAGACACGTTCATTCTAAATGATCATTGATAGAAATTGATTTAAGATATAACTGTACTATAAAGCCTTTATAAAAGTGTTTGTAAAATATTTAATGTTAAAAGAGCTTGGCACGACACAGCTGACATAAAAGATCCCAGAAATGTTCCATATGCACAAAAAGCGTATTTCTCGCAAGTTTTGTGCACAAATGTTTACCATCCCCGTTAGCGAGCATTTCTCCTTTGCCAAGATAATCCATCCACCAGACAGGCATGGCATATCAAGAAGCTGATTAAACAGCATAATCATTACACAGGTGCACCTTGTGCTTGGGGACAATAAAAGCAACTCAAATTTGCTGTTTGTTTTGTCAAAATGCCACAGATGTCTCATTTTTTAAGGGATTGTGTATTTGGCATGCTGACTGCAGGAATGTCCACCAGAGCTGCTGTCAGATAATTTAATGTGCATTTCTCTACCATAAGCCGCTTCCAATGTCATTTTAGAGAATTTGGCAGTACGTCCAACCGGCCTCACAAAACGCAGACTACGTGTAACCACGCCAGCCCAAAACCTCCACATCCGGCTTCTTCACCTGCGGGTCGTCTAAGACCAGCCACCCAGACAGGTGATTAAACAGTGAGCATGCACAACCAAAGAATTTCTGCACAAACTGTCAGGAACCATCTCAGGGAAGCTCATCTGCATGCTCGTCGTTCTCACCAGGGTCTTGACCGGACTGCAGTTTGCTTCATAACCAAATTCAGTGGGCAAATGCTCACCTTTGATTGCCACTGGCACGCTGGAGAAGTATGCTCTTCACGGATGAATCCCGGTTTCAATGGTACTGGGCAAATGGCAGACGTGTGGGCGAGTGGTTTGCTTAGGTCAGCGTTATGAACAGAGTGCCCCATGGTGGCGGTGGGGTTACTGTATGGGCAGGCATAAGCAACGGACAACAAACAATTGCATTTTATTGATGGCAATTTGAACACACATATACCCCGTTACGAGTTCCTGCCGACGATTGTCGTGCCATTCATTTGCCGCCATCACCTCATGTTGAAGGATGATAATGCATGGCTCCATGTCGCAAGGAACTGCACACGATTCCTGGAAGTTAAAAATGTCCCAGTTCTTCCATGGCCTGCATACTCAGACTTGTCACCTATTGAGCATGTTCGGGATCCTCTGGATTGACGTGTATGACAGCTTATTCCAGTTCCCCCTAATATCCAGCAACTTCACACAGCCATTGAAGAGGAGTGGGACAACATTCCACAATCAACAGCATGATCAATTCAATGTGAAGGAGATGTGTCTTGCTGCATGAGGCAAATGATGGTCACAACAGATACGGACTGGTTTTCTGATCCACTCCCCTACTGTCACCTTCTTGGAAATGGGCGGACCAAGGCGTAGCATGAGTATTGTTCCACATATTTATTTAAGTGAAACTAACAAAACAAAATACAAAGACCATGAGGACGTAGTACACTAACAATCAATATCCCACAAAACACAGGTGGGGAAAATAGCTACCTAAATATGATCCCCAATCAGAGGTAACGATAAACATCTGCCTCTAATTGTGAACCACATTAGCATCTACATAGAAATAAATATACTAGATCACGCCCTGACCTACTACACCAACCAAGGGCTCTCTATGGTCAGGGCGTGACAGTACACCCCCAAAGGTGCAGACTTTGGCCTCAAAATCTGAAACCAAATGGGTAGGGGGGTGATTAGTGTCGGTGGCGGCTCCGGTGCAGGTCATAGCCACCGCCCAGACCCCGGATCCTGCCATCGCGCTGGGCTGAATGCCGTGCATGGACTGGGCATCGGCGAAAAGGAGGGCTCCGGCCATGGAGCTGGGTTGGACGCCATGCCTGGACTGGGCAGCGGTGCAGAGGAAGACTCCTACCATGGAGCGGGACTGGACGCCTTGCCTGGAGGCAACGGACCGGGAGCCGTCGCCGGAAGCTCAGGACTGTGAATGCGCACTGGAGGCCTAGTGCGTGGAGCTGGTACAGGTGGCACCGGACTGGTGACACTTCAGGGTGAGTGCGAGGAGGATTCACAGGACGTACCGGACTGGGGACACGCACTTCAGGGCGAGTGCAAGGAGGAGGCACAGGACGTACTGGACTGGGGAGGCGCACTGGGGGCCAGAAGGATGGAGCCAGCCCAAGTTGCACCAGACTGCTAACTGGATCCTCTGGTCAGATGTTGAGCAGAAGACACTTGCACAACATCTCTCTTTCCTAACTTCCCCAATGCCTCCCTGACCGTCTCTGGCACTTCAGGGCAAGTGCAGGAAGCAGGCACAAGACGTACCGGACTGGGAAGGCGCACTGGAGGCCAGAAGCGTAGAGCCGGCCCAGGTTTCACCGGACTGATGATATGCTCCTCCAAATGCCTGCGTTGCCGCATACTCCTAGCCAACTCCATTCTCCGGTATCCCTCCTCACACTGTTCCATCACCTCCCAGATATTCTCTGGCTTGTCCCTCTGCTCAGTCGCCAGCTCCATGTGCCCCCCCAAATTAAATCTTGGGGTTTCTGTGGCAGCGGTCCCCGGCGTCATCCTTCTTGCGTCCTCTGCGACTCCTGCCACGGAAGGGTCTCCTGTCCTTCCATGATTTCTTCCCAGGTCCAACTTATTTTTCCCATCGTTGCACGCTGCTTGGTCCTTGTTTGGTGAGATATTATGTCACGTTCTTGGAAATGAGCGGACCAAGACGAAGCATGAGTATAGTTTCACTTAAATAAATATGTGGAACTAACAAAACAAAATAACAAAGCTACAAAGACCGTGAGGACGTAGTGCCCAAACACACTAACAATCAATATCCCACAAAACACAGGTGGGGAAATAGCTACCTAAATATGATCCCCAATCAGAGGCAACGATAAACAGCTGCCTCTAATTGGGAACCACATTAGCACCAACATAGAAATAAATATACTAGATCACCCCCTAGTCACGCCCTGACCTACTACACCATAGAGAACCAAGGGCTCTCTATGGTCAGGGTGTGACACCTTCCTGTTATTTTTAAGGTATCTTTGACCAACAGATATGTTTTCCCAGTCATGTGAAATCCATAGATTAGGGCCTTATGAATTAACTTCAATAGACTGATTTCCTTATATTAACCAAGCTCAGAAAAATATTTGAAATTTTTGCATGTTGTGTTTATGTATTTTTTCAATGTAGTAGGGAGTTGTAGTTGCCAACAGGCCAATATTGTACATAGTTTAGCGCAGAAAACGTGGTAATTAACTGCAATGACTATAATCCATTGCGTGCACGCTTACTTGTCCGGTCTCGGTATGTGTGGAGCAGACAAGGAGACCTATCTCGTTGACTGAAACAGAGAGAAGTGAGAACATGCAAGAGGGATAGAAAGCATACCTGAAAATACATGATCTAAGTGATTAATATTTGGTATTCAGCAGTCAGAAAAGTATGCCTTATTTACATTGAAGAACTACTAAAATAGTGATTTTGTCAGAGAGCATAGACAGCACCTGTACAGAGAAGAGATTACTTGGTCATCAAATAAAATTAATATTTTATTTAAAGTATTGTGAATAAATTATGGTTAATAAGTGATAAGTAGCAAATACTTGGTCATACTTGGTCATCAAATAAAATTAATATTTTATTTAAAGTATTGTGAATAAATTATGGTTAATAAGTGATAAGTAGCAAATACTTGGTCATACTTGGTCATCAAATAAAATAAATATTTTATTTAAAGTATTGTGAATAAATGACGGTTAATAAGTGATAAGCAGCAATGGGCAGTCACAACCATCATGGGACTCATTTTTTATTTTGTGTTACAGCATTCAACCCACATAATGCATTTAATGTCTAACCGAAACCGACCTCAAAATGCACTAATCGCTCTGCACTACTAGCTGTAAAGAGTAGTTCCTGCCCCTATAAAACACTATCACTTCATCATTATTATTATATTAAACTATCACTTTCCACAAGCTTGACAACCACATACATCAACAAGGAGAGTAGCAGGTGTTTTATCCAGAACAAGGTCATTATCAATGGAAAGCAGAGGTCAGAAAAAGTGTAACAGCAAAGTTAACATAGTGCTGAGTAATAGCATAACACTAAACACACCTGACCTTTCACCCATGTTTCGACATAAAAAGGCATCCATTTGTGATGCCCAGCCCAGTATATTCCCAAACTGTATCTCATACCATCATGGTCACCTAATCATCCCCAGCCCCAGCTGTGACTATTCCCCAGGTTGTTGCTGTAAATGAGAACATGTTCTCAGTCAACTTACCTGGTAAAATAAATACAAATATTATGTGCCACAGTACACAATAGAAAGAGATGTGGGTTGGCAGTTGGCATACAGGCCCCTTTTTGAATAACATGCTGGAATGCTAGAGACATTAAACAAACCTGCCATGCTTCAAATGTGTTTTGGCTGGAGTGGTAGTTAGTTCACTATGTACGACAGTCATGCAACCATGCCCATTTCATGTATATATATATATTTTTTACAGGGAAACAAAGAGGCATAGGTTTAGCTGAATATTCTACAATGGTCAGCAAAGCAAATGATTAATTAGTCAAAGTAATATTCTGACAATGTAACCGAGTGAAACAAACATATCAAGAAAGTATTGGCGCAACCGCAAAACAGACTGCCCGATCCAAGTTTCTGTTACAACAAATCACATGGTAGAGTTGGGAGGGAGGGAGTCATTCTCTGTGATATATACTGTGATATGACTGGGCCTGTTTCTGTTAGTGAGTCTTCTTGTTGAACCAGCTGCACCAGACTTGACATCCCGTTCAACCAGCTAGACATCCTGTTCAACCAGCTCATTTTCGTATTCCATTGTGTGTGCTAATGAACACGACCAGGGCCTCAATCCATCATGTCTACATGACTGACAGCTCACAGGAGAAAACCTAAAGGGACTTGACTGACAGAAAATCTGGTTCTGATTGGTTAGGATTAAGGTTTAAGATTAAGGTTAGGGTCAGGGTTATAGGTTGGCATACCAGCCGGTCACATCCCATTAATCACACCCCGGCCTCAGCTCACCTTACAGACGGCAGCCTGCAGGATGGCGTCGAAGCCTCCCTCCGGAGCGTCCCTGTTGCGAGACACCATCTGTTTCTGCACCTCCTCGTTGAAGCGATCCACCTTGTCCGTCAGGGAGAGGAGGTGGCGGAACCCGAAGGAAGGGACACAGTTGGGGAACAGCTTGTATCTGTGGAGAGGGAACTTTTAAAATAAAGTATGCTATGTATGTAACAGACCTGGGTTAAAATAGTATTGGTTTGTGTTTGATTGAGCTTGTCTGGCACAGTGGAACCAATGAAATAGTGCAAACCCTGTCCATTTGGCACCCCCACACAGGCTCTCATCCAGGCAAACTATTTCAAATACTGGCTACATTTAACATGGTATAATGCAGTTTCCTCAAGAGGAAGACCTCAGTGACATTCTAACACACAATTCATCCTGGAGGAAACACATATCCTTTGGGGCATTTGATGGTTTTGGCAAGGGCAGAGGTGTGTTAAGGATGAGAGGCCCAAACGGCATGATCTGTCCTCTGCCCCTAACATTTTCCTGCAGTACTGACTCTTTGACTGACACACAGTCCACACACAGGACCCAGGGCATAACCTAGTTGGGCAGTGATGCGTGATGATGGCACTAAGTAAGTGCGGCGTAATCTCACCTCCAGGGCAAATGTGGTGTGTGATGTGTGGGCGGCTGCTTTCAACCTCTATGTTCTATTCTGTTCCCTTTCAGCCTGCCATCATCATCATCATCCACAGCAAGCCTCAGCATCACTTGATAAAGATGAACAAAAATGACTGTATATAATTCAAATACTGAGCTATAGTGTATGCTCAAAAACATTTGGAAATTCGATTATACTAATACAATTGCTTAGAGAAAGATTTTGCTTAACTAGTACTATTTTTTTCCTCCAAAAAGCTAGGGGTCAAAATTGACACCCCTGTTGTCAATACCTCACCTTGCTGAGCATTTTTCTAAAATGTTTAATGAGTTGGAGAACACATTGGGAGGGATGTTAGATCATTCCTCCATACAGCATCATTCTATATATTTGATATCCTTCATCTGCACGTATGGACATCCCTCAATTCAAACCACAGGTTTTCAATGGGTTTCAAGTCCAGACACCGAGATGGCCATTGAAAAATGTTGATATTGTGTGTGCTTAGTGTTATTGTCTTGCTGGAAGATTAACTTGCATTTTCAAGTTTCAGCATCCAGGCAGGTTTTTGGCTAAAATACCCTGGTACTGGGTAAAGTTCATGATGCCATGAACCTTAACAAGGGCCTCACTCCAGCAGAAGCTAAATATCCCCATAACATCAAAGATCCACGTTCTCATTTTGATGCCAGACCCACCACTGGTGTGCATTGCCAAAGAGCTCTAATTCTCATTTTGATGCCAGACGCACCACTGGTGTGCGTTGCCAAAGAGCTCTATTCTCATTTTGATGCCAGACCCACCACTGGTGTGCGTTGCCAAAGAGCTCTATTCTCATTTTGATGCCAGACCCACCACTGGTGTGCGTTGCCAAAGAGCTCTATTCTCATTTTGATGCCAGACCCACCACTGGTGTGCATTGCCAAAGAGCTCTATTCTCATTTTGATGCCAGACCCACCACTGGTGTGCGTTGCCAAAGAGCTCTATTCTCATTTTCATGCCAGACCCACCACTGGTGTGCATTGCCAAAGAGCTCTATTCTCATTTTGATGCCAGACCCACCACTGGTGTGCGTTGCCAAAGAGCTCTATTGTAATTTTGATGCCAGACCCACCACTGGTGTGCGTTGCCAAAGAGCTCTATTCTCATTTTGATGCCAGACCCACCACTGGTGTGCATTGCCAAAGAGCTCTATTCTCATTTTGATGCCAGACCCACCACTGGTGTGCATTGCCAAAGAGCTCTATTCTCATTTTGATGCCAGACCCACCACTGGTGTGCGTTGCCAAAGAGCTCTATTCTCATTTTGATGCCAGACCCACCACTGGTGTGCATTGCCAAAGAGCTCTATTCTCATTTTGATGCCAGACCCACCACTGGTGTGCGTTGCCAAAGAGCTCTAATTCTCATTTTGATGCCAGACCCACCACTGGTGTGCATTGCCAAAGAGCTCTATTCTCATTTTGATGCCAGACCCACCACTGGTGTGCATTGCCAAAGAGCTCTATTCTCATTTTGATGCCAGACCCACCACTGGTGTGCGTTGCCAAAGAGCTCTATTCTCATTTTGATGCCAGACCCACCACTGGTGTGCATTGCCAAAGAGCTCTATTCTCATTTTGATGCCAGACCCACCACTGGTGTGCATTGCCAAAGAGCTCTATTCTCATTTTGATGCCAGACCCACCACTGGTGTGCATTGCCAAAGAGCTCTATTCTCATTTTGATGCCAGACCCACCACTGGTGTGCGTTGCCAAAGAGCTCTATTGTCATTTTGATGCCAGACCCACCACTGGTGTGCGTTGCCAAAGAGCTCTATTCTCATTTTGATGCCAGACCCACCACTGGTGTGCGTTGCCAAAGAGCTCTATTCTCATTTTGATGCCAGACCCACCACTGGTGTGCATTGCCAAAGAGCTCTATTCTCATTTTGATGCCAGACCCACCACTGGTGTGCGTTGCCAAAGAGCTCTATTCTCATTTTGATGCCAGACCCACCACTGGTGTGCATTGCCAAAGAGCTCTATTCTCATGTCATCAAACAAATGTAATCTCCCCGAAGTTTGCTAAACGGCATTGGAACTTGGATTGGTTAATGGCATCATGAACTTTACCTAGTACCAGGATATATGGTCAGATGACATGAAAATAGAGCTTGAATTGAAGGCGGCAGTCCAAAAAACAAACCCAATGTGTTCTTCAACTCAGAAAACATTTTGGAAAAAGTCTCAGGACAGGAATCTTCGCAGGGTGAGGCATTGTTTGCTGCAGCTAGCGACTTGAACAAGTGCAAACACTCAAACTGGACAGTCTTCGTTCAAAGACTCAATCATGGACACTCTTACTGATAGTTGTAGCTGCTTTGTGTGATGTATTGTTGTATCTTGCCCTTTGTGCTGTTGTCTGTGCCCAATAAATGTTTGTACCGCTACCATGCTGTGTTGTCATGTGTTGCTGCCTTGCTATGTTGTAGTCTTAGGTCTCTCTTTATGTAGTGTTGTCTCTCTTGCTGTGATGTGTGTTTTGTCATACATATACACACACAATTATTATACAATTTTAAAAAATGTAAATATCAGGCCCAGGAAGCCTTTTGCTAAGCCATAAATAACAATGTGTTCTTAACTGACTTGCCTAGTTAAATAAATAAAATAAAGAAAGGTATTGAAAACAGGGGTGTCCATTTTTACTCCTACCTTTGTTTAAGAAGTCATCTTTTTTAAATTTCAGTCTCTTTCTCTACAGCTCAGTATTTGAGAAATTATTGTATACAGTCATTTTTCTAATCCTCATTAAGGGTGTCAATCATTTCAGACCCCACTGTAACAGAGTGGACAGGACAGGGTCAATTACCACTTTCACAGAAAAATGATCCTGAAGTGTGAATGGTATAAGAAGATATAAAGTGGTTAGTGAACTGACACAGTGATACAGTCTTTCCCTCTCTCACACTACAACGCTAGTTTTGGAGGAAGACATTCTAAGCAAAGTGCCCTCACTTCCATTTTAGTAGAAATACTATATATATATATATACTAAAATATTGATATTACACTTGATCCTAGATGAAATCCACAAAATCCCAACATGAACCCAAATTATTTCAGCTGCACTCCCTATTGGATTCCCAAATCAACCGAAAACACATGGTTGTGTTCTTGCAGTCAGTAACAATGCCCTTCCTCAGTTCTCACCCATTGCAGGGGTTGTCCTGGTACTTGGTGGCTGTGTAAGAGAATGGTGACATGTTCTTGTCTACGAAGGAGCCAAAGCCTAGTCTGAAGTTTGAGGTGAGTTTCCTCATCTCGTCAGCCAGCTTGGTGCCCAGGTTCCTGATGGTGTCCAGGTCATCCTTCATGGACAGAGACAGGTCCATCAGATAGTACAGGTCAACAGGGTAGTCCTCCACCTGACGCACCTGCACTTCGAATGAGGTCTGGTCACCTAGTGGGAGGGGGAAATTGATTGATTTGTGCCATTGCTTTGATAGGTTTATAAATCAAACAGCATCCTACATTTTCCCTGTACAGTGGGTTGACTTAATATTTTCTAAGAAAAGTGGTTTTTCCCCCAATTATACTGAACAGAAATATAAACGCAACATGTAAAGTGTCGGTCCCATATTTCATGAGCTGAAATAAAAGATCCGAAAAAGGTTTCAAACCAGTGGCAACCCGTCATTTGAGACTTGCCTTGTTATTTAAAAAATACATGTTTTATTGCTTGTTATTCTGGCATTAACACGTGTCACATATCAGTTTGCAAACAATGTAAAAAAATATATATAATTGAGTCAATAAAGCCGCATACAAACATGGTCTCTTTTTTGTTTCTTGAGTAAGGCAGAGAGTGTTGCGCAGTGTTCTGTCACTCATGGGAGGGGGGGGGGACACTACGTCACCGCCAAGTCTGAGGGTAGAGCTAGAAAATGCTATCCCCCTGTGTGCTGGCATAGAGTTACATAAGAAATGCCCATCCAAGAAGGCTCAAGGTCAGAACTTGTTCTCAACTGGCCTAGCTGGTTAAATAAAGGTGTGGAACAAAAAAAAAAGGTTATTTGCCACAGATAAAATGACATCTACAGTAGCTTTGATTGGACTGATCATGTCATCATCATACTTTCAAAATCTTAGCTAGCAGTCATCATAAATCAAGTCGAAAATCTACTGGCAAAACGTTTTTAATCCTTGTGATATGAAGATAAATAATGAAGAGAAATTATAGATAAAACAGTGCTCATCGGCCATTGGAGATAAACATTACAAAACAAGTTGCAAATCGCAAATTCAACAATGAGTGGTTTGGAAGGAATCAGTGACAGTGGCTAACTGCAAGCATTGCAAAGCAATCACTAGCCTGCTATTCAGTGGCTGTGTGGTCCCACATCTGCGATTAAAGGGCACTTTTCCAAGTTTAAAATGATAAACTTTCAACATCGGCCATGCTGTCAATGAAGCATGATTTGTGCAGCACTTAAAACAACTGTTTACTTGGAACGGCAAAATCTGACTTTAGTTCGTTCAAGACAACTGGGAACTCGGAATAAAGAAACTACGACTGGGAAATACGTTTTCAACTTTCATCCAACTTTGAATTGTAAAGCCGGGCGTCTTTCTAGAGCTTCGACCGGAGATCAATGACGTCATCATGAATCAACCTTGTTTTTTCCCCGAGTTCCCAGTGGTTTTGAAAGCACCATAAATACAGAGAATGCCAGACTACGATGACAAAATTTGCCCACGAAGGACCGCCGCACCACCTTCCATTTCAAGTGAGCACAGCACAACAAGGGGAGTCCAAAAATGTATTGTATGCTGCTGCATAAATTATGTAATATGCCAGGGAGATATGCATAGTGCAGTTAAGAAAGTAATACTAAGCGTATGTTGTGTAGTAAGATGTTAGTAGCACATGTGCGTCACCCTAATAATTTGTTCTATTTAACCCACTTAATTTTGCCTACTGTTCTGACTTGGTGGTGCACATGTAGCCTATAACCGGTTTTAGAGAAATGTAATCATTGAATATTCTAAGAGCTTTCATTGTCTGCTTATATGCCCTCTATATTTATCCTACGGTTCTAACTTGGAGAAGGAGAACAAGGAGAACACTAAGAACGGCCCATGTTCTGAATTCTGTTGCTGTACATTTCAAAAGTGTTAAACAAATAGTTAGGATTGACGTAGTCAGTATCTCTCGCTCATTAATGTCTTAGTCTAAATGAAGGATTGCCTCATGCGCTCGTTGTCCCCTTATGCCATAGTTTGGCAGTAAATTAGGCTGAATGAAACTGTTTCGTTGCCAGACAAGGCTCCGCTGATAGCCAGGTGTAGCAGTGGTAAGATGTTGGGACAGCTTTATGTAGGCCTTAACAGTTTATGGGCACCTTTTGTCACCGTTATAGTGCAATTCATGTATTGTTTAGTGTTGTGGCTTTGCTGGCATGCATTCCACTTATATTATTTTGCCCCACCAAGATTACATGCTAAAATCGAAACTGTTCCATACGCACAAAAAGCTCATTTCTAAGCTTATGCCCTCCCAGGCCCACCCATGTCTGCACCCGTGCCCAGTCATGTGAAATCCATTAGGACCTAATAAGTGTATTTCAATTGACTGATTTTCCTAATAGAAACTGTAACATGTTGCGTTTCTATATTTTTGTTCAGTAAAGATATGTAAACAGTGTTCCATATACAGCTCATGTCTCTCCAACCTTTGGTTCAAACTCTGTTACCTTTGTGCTCAAACCCTGTCACATTGTGCTCTGAGAGGGTTGATTCTCTGTGCTTGCCTGGTCTCATACATGACATAGGCCTACATGACACAAAAAGACTGGATCACTAGGCTAGGACTGGGCTTACCTGGTCTAAGATTCAGGGAGATCTTCTGGGGCATGATCTGGATGACATCATACTGGGTCGGCCCGGAGCCTTTGGAGCTGAGGGGTTCGCTCTTCACTACCATGGTTGTGCTACTAGGACTCTCTATGTTATGGGCCTCACAGCCTCTCTTCTGCAGGTTCTGACTCAGGTCACACCGCGACGTCAGGGTCCTCGCCCTGCCAAACTCCTGAGGAAAGAACAAACTAATAACACCTGTCATGCAATGTAAAAGCTAGAGTACACACTTGTCTGCCTCTCAGCCCTGCCTCTCCGCTTCAGTTGAGTATTGGTAAGCGAAATTAAAGGATTGGGGTAATCTTGTACATTTTTCTTTTAGTTCTGTGAGACAATTGTAGGTCTGAAAGCAGGGGTAGAAAATCCACTATGTACAGAGAACACATTTCCAGAACTGCACAGGTGCACTCCTACATCCTGTTGGCTCAAACATGCTCAGGAGTGATTATGGCTTTTCGTTTTGCATGTGAACTCGAAACACTACACAACAGTATGAGAGTCCTCACCTCACACTAAGACAACTATTGGGTTCAGTATGTCACATTTAGAAATGTTGTGAGAGTATTACTAATCTCACCACCACAGTGGTGCATTGTAAGTAAACCTAACACTGGAGGAGTGAGGCACATGCCCTACCTCTTGCGCGCACCAGGCGCAGCTCGGAGAGATGAGGAGGCATTCTTCACAGGATGTAGCGCTGCCACTCATACAAACATTGAGTCCTAATGAGAAAGTAGTAAAAGTAACCAAACAGAATCTCTGGAACAGTGTTGATCGTTCATTACATAGATTTCCAGACAATAGATTATATTTCCAGACAATCAAACTCACGTGAACAGACATGTAATACACACATATTTAGTATTTTTCTTATTCAAGCGCAGGTGGAATATGGCAATTACAATTTAGATCATTTCTTCCACGTCAGCGTGAAACAGTGCTTAAATCGATTTATAGGTATATGTTCGAAGATGTTGGTTTAGAAATAGTCTTTATTATTCAAACATGAAGTTACACTTCAATGCAACGTGTCAAACATTTGAAAGAGTGACAACCACAACAGGCTATTTAGTTTTCACAGGGAAACAATCGAGTGTGTATGGCAACATTGTTGCATGAATTTCACGGCTACTATAACTATTGTCCCACTTTTAATACACTATAACAAGCGACTGCATACAAAAACTAGTCTTCTAGAACACCTTCCCGTGGATTACAGCCAGTATAGGCCATTTAGAACACGTTTCGAGAATAATGTTTTGCTCCTCAGTTTCAAGAAGGGAAAAAAACGTTCTTACCTTGTGCAACATTGTGAATAAATATTTCCAGAACCATGCAGCCGAAGGCTGTACGGTACACCAACTGCAATGGGCTCCACATAATTTCCTCGTAGTGGGTCCGATATTCAAAAGTCTATGTTTGTGAAGTTATGGCACTGAAGTCGGCAGTCGAACCTCACTTTAGATCCAGGTTCTGTCTGCTCGCTCGGTGAAGACTAGTGAACCATTCTCTTTGTCCATTTGAACTCCAGCAAAGCTAATCGCCCTCATAATGTAAACGCGACCTCCAGACAAACATTACAATTCATTGTCCTTCTGAAGAATTCCGTACAACAGGAGGAAAACAATATTTTGCAATGTTGGGTTTAAGGAGTCAAAAGCTGTGATTTTTGAAAGTAGTTATGCAGAGCCAGTTTACCATGATGTCCGGAGTTCACTCATAACTGACACCATTGGTTATTGTTTTCCATTACTTTTCAAATGGTTATAAGCCCTTATTTTTGTGCAATAATTGCCAGTCAAAATTAGTTGAAAGTAGAAGTTCGGTCGAAATGTAGAATATAATTTAAGTTCATTAGAATAGCTTTTCCCTAGCAAATGTGTGTTTTAATCAGTCTCTATAGTTGCAAATCCAGCCGCTAGTCTCCGCCCATTCGTTAACCCCATAGAGATAGACAGAGGAGTCGTCTCCATTACGATGCCATTATAGCGCCTGTGACAGCATCGGCGTCGCTGTTGAGGCTACAACCAATAGGAACACCACCCAGCTTACTACTTTAAAATGGCGGAAGCACGGTGGAAGCACTCAATGGCACTGCCCATGCTAAAACAGCCTTTTGTCCACTAGAGGCCTCTATCATTTTCTATGGTTAACCCTTTCGTTTGTTAAACACCTCAGATGACTTCAACACGTTGCATTGACACAGATAACAGACACACATCCATGTTTGCCTGGCAGGGCAACAACAGTCATTATAAACTGGGTTGTTCGAGCCCTGAATGCTGATTGGCTGATAGCCGTGGTATATCAGATTGTATACCACTGGAGCAACAAACCGCCCTTGGCTGTCTCTGCCTGGCTGGTTCCCCTCTCTCCACTGGGATTCTCTGCATCAAACCCTATTACAGGGTCTGAGTCACTGGCTTAGATTTGCTCTTCCATGCCATCCCTAGGAGGGATGCGTCACTTGAGTGGGTTGAGTCACTGATGTGATTTTCCTGTCTGGGTTGGCGTCCCCACTTGGGTTGTGCCGTGGGGGAGATCTTCGTGAGCTATACTCGGCCTTGTCTCAGGATGGTAAGTTGGTGGTTGAAGATATCCCTCTAGTGGTGTGGGGGCTGTGCTTTGGCAAAGTGGGTGGGGTTATATCCGGCCAGTGTTTCCTGACCCCTTCTGTCTCAGCCTCCAGTATTTATGCTGCAATAGTTTGTGTCGGGGGGGCTAGGGTCAGTGTTTTTCTGGAGTATTTCTGTCTTATCCGGTGTCCTGTGTGAATTTAAGTATGCTCTCTCTAATTCCTTCTTTCTCGGAGGACCTGAGCCCTAGGACCATGTGCCCTGAGGTCTCCTTTGCTGTCCCCAGTCCACCTGGTTGTGCTGCTGCTCCAGTTTCAACTGTTCTTCCTGCGGCTATGAAATCCCTGACCTATTCACCGAATGTGCTAACTGTCCCAGACCTGCGGTTTCAACGCTCTAGAGACAGCAGGAGCGGTAGAGATACTCTGAATGATCGGCTATGAAAAGCCAACTGACATTTACTCCTGAAGTGCTGACCTGTTGCACCCTTTACAACCACTGTGATAATTTGACCCTGCTGGTCATCTATGAACATTTGAACATCTCCAACCGGCACAGCCAGAAGAGGACTGGCCACCCCTCATAGCCTGGTTCCTCTCTAGGTTTCTTCCTAGGTTCTGGCCTTTCTAGGGAGTTTTTCCTAGCCACCGTGCTTACACCTGCATTGCTTGCGGTTTGGAGTTGTAGGCTGGGTTTCTGTACAGCACTTTGTGACATCGGCTGATGTAAGGGCTTTATCAATAAATTTGATTGATTACTAATGTTCGGGGAGCTCATGTAATCAGCACCGCTTTAACATGCGCAGTAATACCCTATGGTTTACACCTCACTGGCCCGGCTCAGTAGATTATTCAGTCTAGTATTCAGCGATCAACAAAACCTGGAAGCTTGCACCATCTGCTGGCCATTAACTGAAATGTGAGAATTTGCAAGATAAAGAGAGATGTATGCCTATGCATGTTATACAAGCACATCAAGGCTAGCTGGGGCTGAGAGAGAAACTCAATTCACAACCCACACAACATCCCAAACTATAGTCTCTTTTATTAAAGCAACAATATCCAAACTGAAATTATACATCCAACAGGCTAATAAGTACAGTTCCTTCGGAAAATACAGTGGTGGAAGCGTCATGTATGCTTGTAATCGTAAAGGACTGGGGAGTATAAAAAATAAAATAAAATATTATGGCATTAAGGACAGGCAAAATCCTAGAGGAAAACCTGGTTGTCTGCTTTCCACCAGACACTGGGAGATCAATTCACCTTTCAGCAGGACAATAAAACAAGACCAAATCTACACTGGAATTCCTTACCAAGAAGACAGTGAATGTTCCTGAGTGTCTGAGTTACAGCTTGAAAATCTATGGCATAACCTGAAAATGGTTGTAACAAAGACCAACAACCAATTCTGAAAATAATAAAATGGGCAAATGTTACACAATCCAGGTGTGCAAAGCTCTTAGATTTACCCAGAAAGACTCACAGCTGTAATCACTGCCAAAGGTGCTTCTACAAAGTATTGACTCAGGGGTGTGAACATTGATATAAATGAGATGCTTCTGCATTTCATTTTCAATACATATGACAAAAATAAAAATCTAAAAACATGCTTACTTTGTCATTATGGGGTATTGTGTGTAGATCTATTTAATCCATTTTGAATTCAGTCTGACAAAATGTGGAATAAGTCAAGGGGTATGAATACTTTCTGAAGGCACTGTAGCTTTGTCAATAACAGTATTCTAATACTGAAAGGGTGGACAAAGGGGAAAATGGTAGAATCTGGAAGGATATGTGAACTACACTTCCAGACATTAAGCAAATTGTCCTGTTGAGAACAAAACAAATGTATTTTTAAACACAACCTACCCTGATATCCAAGAACATTTCAGGTTCTCAGATTTATTTAAACTGAAACAGAACATAAAACATTCTGCAAAACTCCTTTGCAATTCTACTGTGATTTGAATTAACTTAACAATTCAACTGTAATTGAACCATTTGCAAACTAATTTTGTATTTTTTATATTTGCACTTTTCAGGTTCAAAAGTAGATAAAACAATTCACTGAGTATTGTAGCAAAATAGTAGAGTAATAACATTCCGTATGTGAGGAACAAACAAAACAGTGGATAAGTTGTTTACTACATTCAAGTAAATCAAAAGCCTGGCTTTGGGCAAACCTGTAACCTGTTTCAACAAGGACAAATATCAACAATAGAATAGAAAGTGGAGTCCTTATCGTGTCAGCAGGTCAGAGGTCATGTTTACAATGGTCTTGAGAGGCAGGCCACTGAGGAACCCCTGGTGTTTGGCCCTCAGGTCCAGCAGGGCATCTACAATCCGTTGCCTCCCTGCCTCTGGGTGGCGCAATGACAAATGGGCCATCAGTGTATCGAAACTACCCATGGTGGCGTAGTGCTGGGGCACACAGGTCCCCGACGCCGTGGGGGAGTCACACACGGTGGTCCTCTTCTGGAGGCTGAGCTGCAGGGGCTGTAGAGAGAGACAGACAAGAACAGAGACCAAATACATGAGAAGCAATCATTATTGACCAATAATTCAGGGAGCAATCCACGCATTGCAACAGGTTGAAAACAAATAAAATTCCCATTTACAATCCCTGCATACAAAACAAAAACTGTAGAGAACCTAACCATCAGTGGGGTGGTGATATGGGTGTTTCTCCTCTTGGAGTCTTGGGGGCATGGAGTGTCTCCAGAGGGCCCTGCCTTGGTGCTGGCTGAGGGAATATGCTGCTGCTGGGTTTGCCGCCCCTGACCCTGGCTCTGGTTACCAGTGTGGCTTGGGCTGCAGATGTGCGCCACATGCACTGTCTGTCCATGCATACTGCACCCATCCATCTCACTCACTGCACTGTCAGCCATCTTTGGACCACTCACAGTCACTATAGCAACTCTGCATGGAACAGAGAGAGGTGTTAACATTGACATGTACTCCATTGCTTCATGTGAGGGGACAATATCTTTATACAAAAGTATGTTGATGTTATTATATTGAAATCTTGATGTAACAGTTAAGTTTCCTTGGAACGCTTATACATTCCTTAACGTAGTTTCATTCTACAGGGTCACTGGTTTTATTTTACCGGAGGTTGTTGCTGAAGGTGGAGATGCTCACTTCAGAAGCCTGATACTTCTCAAACCAGAGCATAACTTCTCTCTATGAAGACAGACAGGAGACTTATTAGGGTCTGTTGGCCCCTGGTGGCCAAATCACTCCAACTTTCCCATTTTTATCCGAGATTCCTCAATCTCCTTGCTTCCTTTCAAACAGCATTGGAGAAGAAGGTCCAAGGGAAGGGACCTAGGAACTTCTCAAAAACATTTGACGCAACAGACGCAAGGAATTAAAGATTGATTGAGTTGGAGACATTGTCACATGAGGCTTACCTCTGTTACATCACTGGGAAGGTCTGTGACGCACAGGAAGGAGCTCTGATCCTTCTCCCCAATGATTCCTAAATATGAATGAATGTTTATGAACACTGCCTATGAACTTGTTAGGTGTGGGTTATGAATGTGTCATGAAATCCTTATGTACCTGTAGGTAGTGTTACAGAAATATCAAATTCAGCAAGATTCAGTCAAATTATGTACAACGCACATTGAAACATTTGAAACTCAAATACCCGTAAATGAAAAATCTTTAGGGGTATGTTTGTCATGCGGCTTTCCCCCCTCAACCCTATTCTTGCCATTTCCTTCCTCCACCAGGACCTCAGCCAGACCTCCTTCCTTCAGCTCTACACCATCAGGCTCAAGGTCCTCCTCTGCATCGAACCACGCCTCGCTGGAGTTGTGGTCTTTGGTTCCACCTGTTGAGTGCGAGAGTTCTGAAATCCAGGTGGATCGGAACCAGCTTTGTGAACACTATGGAACACTGTAGTGCAACGTATTGTATGTTTATAAATTCAATACGCCAATGTGTTTGTATCGATCCCTCCTTATTCAAATAAACCATTGATGAATGAATAAACAGGTCTCATTACCTGGCCTGGGCCTCCGGTTGACCACAGGCTGCTGGGGGAGGTGGATGACCGCTTTCACAGATCTGCAGTCCTCATCCTTTGGGTTACCAACGGGCCCTTCTGCCTTGATCCTGCCAACCATCCCATCATCCTGTCCAAGGACTGATAAAACAGACTGGGACAGACTGGGTCTGTTTAACTCTCCATCACCACCTGCACTGGCGTCGTCGACACGGGCATCCTCTACCTGCAACTGCTGGGAGCTCCTACCTGAGGCACTGAGGATAGAAAATATCTTAAAAACAGCCAACTTCATTCATTCATTCACTCACTCATTATACAATTAGTCAAATACATACTCAGACAGAGCATTTCCCAAAGACTCGTCAATTATCTGAAAAGGGGAAAAACAACCATGAGATCCACACTGCATAGTACAAACACAATGTACTGAGGGGAAGGAAGGGCACCAGAGGGAATTTACATGTTGGGGGACATAGCTGGTCCCTGAGGTGATCCTCTGGGAGTCGACAGACAGGGGCCTGAGCTGGTCCAGGGGTATACCTGACAGGACCCGTCTCCTCATCTCTCTGTAGTCTACCTCCAGGAGCTGCAGCACTGCCACCAGGCTCTCAGGAGGGCCCTCAGTCCTACAGGGGGATGGGGATATAAACTCAGCAAAAAATAAATAAACAGCCTCTCACTGTCAACTGTTAATTTTCAGCAAACTTAACATGGGTAAATATTTGTATCAACATATGATTCAATAACTGAGACAAACTGAACAACATCCACAGACATGTGACTAACAAATGGAATAATGTGTCCCTGAACAAAGGGGGGTCAAAATTAAAAAGTATTTATCTGGTGTGGCCACCAGCTGCATTAAGTACTGCAATGAATCTCCTCATGGACTGCACCAGATTTGCCAGATCTTGCTGTGAGATGTTACCCCACTCTTCCACCAAGGCACCTGCAAGTTCCCAGATATTTCTGGGGGGGAATGGCCCTAGCCCTCACCCTCCGATCCAACAGGTCCCAGACATGCTCAATGGGATTGAGATCCGGGCTCCTCGCTGGCCATGGTAGAACACTGACATTCCTGTCTTGCAGGAAATCACGCACAGAACGAGGAGCATGGCTGGTGGCATTGTCATGCTGGTGGGTCATGTCAGGATGAGCCTGCAGGAAGGGAACCACGAGGGAGTAAGTCTTCCCTGTAACGCACAGCGTTGAGATTGCCTGCAATGACAAGCTCAGTCCGATGATGCTGTGACACACCGCCCCAGAATATGACAGACCCTCCACCTCCAAATCGATCCCGCTCCAGAGTACAGGCATTGATGTAACGCCCATTCCTTCGATGATAAACGTGAATTCGACCATCACCCCTAGTGAGAAAAAACAGCAACTTTTTGCCAGTCCCGTCTGGTCCAGTGACAGTGGGTTTGTGCCCATAGGAGACGTTGTTGCCGGTGATGTCTGGTGAGGACCTGCCTTACAACATGCCTACAAGCCCTCAGTCCAGCCTCTCTCAGACTATTGCGGACGGTCTGATTGCCCTGGCCACATCTGCAGTCCTCATGCCTCCTTGCAGCATGCCTAAGGCACGTTCACGCAGATGAGCAGGGACCCTGGGCATAATAATTTGTGTTTTTCAGAGTTAGTAGAAAGACCTCTTTAGTGTCCTCAGTTTTCAGAACTGTGACCTTAATTGCCTAGCGTCTGTAAGCTGTTAGTGTCTTAACGACCGTTCCACAGGTGCATATTCATTGTTTATGGTTCATTGAACAAGCATCGGAAACAGTGTTCAAACCCTTTACAATGAAGATCTGTGAAGTAATTTGTATTTTTACAAATTATCTTTGAAAGACAGGGTCCTGAAAAAGGGACGTTTCTTTTTTTTGCCGAGTTTACATCCTGGAATGATAACATAGGAATAATATAGCGTTGGTTTCCTGGACTAAAAACAAAATGTTCAATTAAGAGGATTTTTAGAGCTGCCATAACAGGGAAGGTGTATGCAACAGCTACATGGCCATTATAGTGCCTAACTGAATGATCAGCAGGAGAAATGTACGATCAGATAGAAATAACACTAACAGATATATGTCCAATGATCTTTTGAACTCATTGAATAAATCAATGAGTTTAATCGTGATGTGCCCTGCTGTCTCCTGTCCCTTACCCTGGACATAAATTATGTACGACAGTTCTGCACAACTTTGTAAGGTGCCAAGCTGTCATATCTCCTGTCCTGTCCCTTACCCCTGGACCAGACGGTCTCCCTCAGGTGAGGTGTAGTAGCGTCTCCAGCAGTGCCGTTGGCACATCCCATACTGCAGGGCCAGCAGGTTCAGCTCTGCCCGCATGGCACGCTGGCCACAGTCACATTCCCCACGGTCCGCGTTGTCGCAGCCTCTTCCATCTCTCACACCGCCTGCAGAGCTGATACAGGCAGCAACAGACATAGCCATGATCAGCACCTCAGCAGATAGAAAAGAACCATGGATATTTTCCACGTTCTCAAAAAAAAAATGGAAATGGAGGTATAACAGAATGAAAATACCTTGCCATTTGCTCTTTCAGCTCTTTCAGTTCCTCTTGAGAAAATTTCAGCTTGATGAATTCCTTAGACATTTAGATATTGAAGAAATGTATTTCAGTAAAAAGGAAATCTGAATGATTACGAACATTACAGGAGGAGCATTAACTGTACCTCAGTCAGATACTCCAGGTCTGCCATGTGGACTTCAGTGATGACAGACTTGTCAGTTGTAGCTGTGCCCTGAGTTTGTGTGTTCTGGTTGCAGCCTGTTAGACTGTGGTCAATACCAACCAACACATGTTTAGTTGTTGAATGGTCGGCTGTGCTTAGCCTGGCTTCTGTGACCCGTGAAGGCGAGAGATCAAAAGTCTGGTTCAGATTGACTAGCGAGAACGCAGACATACCGTTCTCATGCTGTGTGGTGGTCACGACGTCCGCCGATGCCCCACCAGGGCTTATTGACAAGAAGGACTCCTCATAGATGGACAGCTCCTCTTTCTTCAGGGTTTGGGGTGCACTGAGACTCTCTCTAGACCAACCAGACTGGTCCATCTTGGTTTGGCCTTGAGGGGGTGTCACGTTTAAGTCAGGTGTCCCCTCATTACTTGCTTTATACATGAGAATACTCCCATCCTCTTTCATGAGGCTCCGGTAGTCGACACCGTTATTCTCTATCTGGCATCTTGAGGCCTCTTCCTCATTTGCTAGGTTGCCGGGGCAGTTGTCGTAAGTCCAATCACAGTACTCGCTGCGGTCTCCAGCGCAGGAAGACACCATACTGCCTTCAGGTGGCACCACCTCCACTACGCCGCTAGGCTGCTCAGTGCTCCTCATGGTGGCCATGAGTGATAGTGAGTCGTCGCGGTCCGGCTCTGCTAACTGGCTGGTGTTGATGCTGGTGTCGTTCCACTCTGTGCGGTCCATCCTAGTGCTGTTGAAGCTGTAGTACTCTGGAGGAGTCTCCCGGTCCAACATGGGGAAGTCTGCCATGTGGTCATGCATGGACATGGATTTGGCCATGGATTCACCCTCCTGGCTTTGGATGGCAGACTGGCTCAGGGTTTTTCCTCTCTGGCTTTGTATCTCCAGCTCCATATCCAGAGAGAAGCTAGTCTGGGCAGACGGATCCTTATATACCGCCACACTACTGCAGTTGTTGCCATCCTGCCACCGCCCTTCCTCCCACAGCTGAGAGAGCAGCTCGACCTTGGAGAAGTGCGCCTCCTGTTGGCCTGGAGAATCCTCTGTGGCTCCAATATGGCTGCCACTGGTATCACCACAGGCTGACTGGAAGCTATCCTGAAGGTTGACCAGACAGCCCACTGTTGTGGATGGGAAGGTAGTAGTAGTAGTAAAGGACTGAGGCTGACATCCCCTGAACTGTTGCACTGCTCCTGCTTCCGCCTGGTGGTGGGCTTGGACTGACTGGACTCCTCCGTGCCCTGAACAGTTGAACAGATTAAGCTCCTCCTTCACGTTGTTGGGAAGAAGACCTAACTCTTTCTCCTCTTCTATGAGGAAGACAACAACATGGTTGTATCAAAATAAAGAAACATAGCTAAAGGAAAACAACTTATGCTGTGGTGGTGAAATCAATGTAACTTTGTGGGATTCATAAAGTACTATTACTTAACTGCTAGTGTGGAATGAGAGACATTTAATATTAACCATTGACTGTGCACTAGTATACGACTGACTATGAATGGGCATGTTCCTTCCAAGATAGCAAATCTGTCCACACAATGCAAATATTACAGTCTGTTTTGAATTATGATTTTAAACCACACCTGAATGGCATGCCGGGATCTCCTTATGGATAGGTGTGCTACAGCGTCGGCATATTTTAGCTCCTGAAGAACAACTGGTTCCACAGTTGGGACACTGAATCACACCATAGAATGTGGGCCTTCTGGATCTGAGAACAGCCGAAACCATGCTAAATTTAGGACAATTGTTATTTTTCCTCTGGTCAACTACTGGTTGTAGAATCACACCTGGTGACCAACAAATGTAGTTATCTGAATTGACAGGAGAGAACACATACTTGTTTAGGTTTGACGACATCGTCTGCGTAACAGCAGGAGGTTTCCAGCAACCTCTCACCTGTTCTGTACACAAAATAAACATTTTAACATGATCAAATATAAAGTGTTATAAAAGTATAATACAACTATTTATTGAGTAAAATATACAGAGTAAAGACAGTTTACAGGTATATGTAATTCTGATATATTAGGCTATTCTTTCTCTGAGACAGTGTTGTACCTGTTTCACAAGGCTCCCTGCAAGGTTTAAGGGGCCATTGTTCTCAGAAAAATGTATTGTAATTCTACACATTTTGCCATGGGACAAAAATAAACAGTTGCCGTTTTAAAGCATATTTCCTGCAACTCTACACATTTAGCCATGGGGCAGAGCAAAAATGTACATTTTTATAACTAATCTCATGATATTCTACACATCGTCATGAGGCTGAAAGAAAGGTTTGCTGTTTTAAAAGCTAATTTCCTGTTAATCTACACATTTTGACATGGTTTATGATGTGTTCATATGCTATGAGCACTGGTACGCCAGTGCTCAAGGATAATACAACCAGGGTTACAACAGAAAACAGTTAAAGTCAAGCAGAACCATAACTCACGTTTCACATAAACCAGTTGTCTGGCTACGTTCAGAGCTGGATGGCTCTGCAGAAACCGATGGAGTCCTCCTTCCTCTGTGGAACAGAAAGTTGAAAGGGAAAGAATGAATCCGTGGCTCAGTTTTCACTGAGACTACAGAAAGTAGGCTGTCAATAGGATTAATATTTTACAGGCAATTGGTGGCCCTGGATAGGGATTCTATACAACTGTTTCGTAATTTGACGGCAAAACTATAAGGACACTATTGGTTTTTTTGGTTTGTCTATTATATAACCTTCCCTGGTCACCACTGTACCTTGTATGAGCTTCCTATCCTCCACAGGCAGCGATAAGTACCAACCCAGCAGCTTGGGGTCTGTCAGCTCCAGGAAATGGGTGACTTTCACCAGGTCAAACACAGACCTGTAACATGCAGAGTTAGACCTAGGTTGCTTCCAGATACGCCAAACCTCTCCCAAAGTATGCACTTGCATACTCCTCTTCTTGAATTTAAAAGCATTGGATTGGTGTAAGTGTTGGCTGGACAGAATTTCCACCATTATTGAGACCATGTCAGGGAGTGTGTGCAAGTACACACTTCAGCAAAGGGTTGAGAAATGGGATGCACAATAGATTATTTCTTGTTCATGATTCTCACATTACAGCATAAAGAATATGCTGGGACTAATAGACATGGGCTATACCTGTTGAGAAGGAATTTCCTGCAGTCCTCTATCGACAAAGACGGAGGGTCTGTATTGAGGTAAAGGCACATTATTAATGCATGTCTTTTCCCAAGGCAATGAAGGAGAACATAAATGGTTTGGACATATGTTGTTGTAATGAATTTGTAAAGCTCGAGTTAAAAAGTGAAAGTGCATTCCATTGGTTATGAGTTGCAAGAAGAAGCATCCCTCTTGTGCTTAACTTTAAAATAATTTAACATTTTTCTCCCCAATTTCATGATATCCATTTGGTAGTTACGATCTTGTCTCATTGCTGCTACTACCCAATGGGCTCGGGAGAGGCGAAGGTCGAAACATGACCGGACAAGCTGAGCTGCTTTAAAAAATAAATAAAAAAACACTGCTCGCTTAACCCATAAGCCAGCCTCACCAATGTGTCGAAGGAAACACCTTTCGACTGACTACCTAAGTCAGCTTGCACGCTGTAACGGTTTTGACTTGAGGTTATTATTTATAGGGGTGCCAGGTAGGTTGTGCCTACCAGAGAAAACATTGGTTTCTCCTTTTAGTTTGGGTGGGAATGAGTCCCATCTGGTCCGTCAAGTCTACACCAATACAAAGGACTTATGTAAAAGTCAGGATGGAAATAAACTTTTCATAAACCCTTAAAACATTGGAAAGAACTTCAAAAACAACTATATTCTGTTGCATGGGTTGTATTAGCAACAACAATGATTACACACACACATATAATAATATCACAATGAGTTCTGGTTCCTCCAGAAATGTCCTGTACCTCACCTAAAAAGAGTCCAGCCCGGTAAAGGAGTTCAGTGAACTCAAGTGACTTATGTCACGCAATGTTTGTCCGTTCATTCAGTGTAGCGTAAACCCAGTACTAAACATACAATCAATATAACAATAATTTTACCACAGAACTTTAAAGCGTATCAACTCTTACTAAGTCCTCAACTACAACTAACTACATAAATCATCACAGTATACCTCACATCAAAACAAATGAAATACCGTATACAAAAAGGTTGTAGTCAGTAGGCCAGTCAGACAATCCAATCCGCCAATAGATCTCCAGCGGAGAAAGGCCACGGAGAGGTGTAGTCCACGGACGCAAAGAGTGGATCCGATCCTGGGTAAACTCTCTTAGGCTACAAAACACACGTTTAACGGCTACAAAACAAACGGAATAGAGAAGCTTCGGGAACTGAGGGTTGAACACATCCTCAGTCACGTCTCCATCACAACCCCACTTTTGCGCAGTTGATGCTGGCTATTTAATTGGGAATTAAAGGGAAAGCGCCCTATTGGAAGGAGCTGCACTGAGAAGGTTCAGAAAAATTCAGGGCCGTCACAACGCGCCCGGCCCGCCACAAAGAGTCGCTAGAGTGTGATAAACCAAGGAAAGTCTCCGGGCAAACCCTTCCCTAACCCCGACGGTGCTGAGCCAAATGTGCGCCGCCCTATGGTGATCCTGGTCACGGCCAGCTGTGCGACAGCCTAGGATCGAACCCCAGGCTGTAGATTCAGTGCCATAAGGCGTCAACATACTTCAGTTCAGCTGGCACCTAGCCGAACGTGTGTGCTTGCATACTCTCTTAAAAGACTTCACTTAAAAAAAAACAGCAATAGTACTGTTTGTCCATTTTGAGACACCATAGCCAGTATACATTTCCTCAAAATAGTCAACTAATCTAAGATGACTCAATAAATCTAAGTCGTGCAATTTTACATCTAACTAAGATGTTTGATGCAGTATTTCTCAATGAAAACATTTGCATGAAAACAAGTCTCTCGTTGAATGACAAAGACTTTGAAGAATACCTACCTACTGTTGACCAACCACCAACTCATTTTCATGCAAATTTTTCTATTGAGAAATACTGCATCAAACATCTTAGTTGTAAAATTGTAAAAGTCCCAAACAAACAAAAACATAAAATAATAATATATGCACAATCCCTTTCGGACTGTTCTGGCTGGGAAGCATGGAACAGACACCTTTAGACCGCTGCACCACTAGGAAGATGGGGTTTAAACAGTGGTTTTAAAGCTTGCAATTTGCCATTTTTTGGTGACCTGACCAAATGCACATAGACCGCTGCACCACTAGGAAGATGGGGTTTAAACAGTGGTTTTAAAGCTTGCAATTTGCCATTATTTGGTGACCTGACCAAATGCACATAGAAATGCGAGTTATAAATCTGTCACTCATTGGAAGAAAGTCTACAGGAGAGATCTGTTTTAAGTGCTCCATTTCTGTACTTTCATTTTTGCATATTTTACTTCTGGTTTTGTACACCAATTTCAAACATCTGAAAATACAATATTTTTGGTTTATATATATATCACAGCGGTTTAGTATAGTACAATGATTATCCAATACTTGTTTTTTCACAAACGAAGTTAGGCTACTATTAGAATTTTTGCAACCAGAAAATGGCGGCGCGATTTCTGCATACTGCGTCTTTAAAAGCACTTCCCTCTTGACTTACCAGCCAACCCGTTCATTGCATTTTGAAAGAAACGTTGGTCACAAGGTACCATATGCATCTGAATCATCCCTGATGCATAGGGCGTTTGAGAAATATCTGATGGACGCTGTGGCTCCGGCGACAGAGACAACGGCATGAGCATTGGGAAGGGATACCACATGTTCTGAAAAACATACAACCAACTATCAGATGGTGCACTTTGACGAAGGCCATAAATTAATAGATGCGATTTGAATCTATGTGGACATGACTAGACATTTAGCTATTAATAACTATCATTTAACTGAGTAATTTAGATTTATTTGAATATGAACCAATTAAACTAGATATGGAAGCCGATTTATAACATTCCCATGACATTACTATATATAGCCTAACGCAGCTAAACTTTTTTTTTTACAGGTGTTTGCAATACATTAAAAGCAGCGACATTATAGCTCTAACTAACATCACTGGAACGAAGAATATCAAGTAGTTTGTCGATAAATATTGACAAATTATGTTGTGTCAATTTACCTTGGTCGAAGTGGGATTATGTTGTGAAGCGATTATTTAAAACGTTGCACGTGCACGCCACCTGTCGATTGATTTTTGACAGCCAATCAGGTTCTTCGACACCGAAACGTAATTAGAGGCTCAGGCATTTAATCTGGTTTGCTACTGTTGTTGTACTATGTTGTTCAACAAAAAGTGAGGTGTGCTATGAATCAGAGACGGAAAAAGGAAGCAAAACACCTCACCACCTGGGTCTGGTCTACTTAGTCAATTTATTAAGTAAACCAGACCCAGCTGCTATTACATTGGTGTCTATGGGAGACCGTAACTGACCATTTTTTTCAAGGATAAACGGCCTGTGTGAACTATCTTCATTTATCCACCATCTTTGCTATGATTTTTTTTTTGTATGAATTTCATGAGCAAAAACATGTATGGAAATTGTAAGAACTGGAAAACGGAAATACCTTCACTTTTTAAAGTGGCTAGCTAGCTGGCGGATTTCTTTGACAGACATATTCCTTCCTTTTTACCACGATTTTTATGATCCTATCTAATAGCTAGTTAATCAAATGCAGCTAGTTGGCTGGTTTATGTTTGTCCTTATGGTTAAAATAATGAACTGGTAAACATTTAGCTAGCTAGCTAAAGTTAGCTAACACTGTCTGTTGTTACTCACATGGTGATGGTGATGATTTTAGCACTGAGATCTGCACAATGAAACATCCACATTTCCAATTATAATCCTGAGTATTAATTGTATAATACAGTTTTGAATTACCTAATAGATCATCATTCAATCACGATTTTCTTATTTTTCAACGAGCACGTGTTGCTGCCCACAGCCCTCTTTGTAGATGTAGTAACATCGCTTTTCCACTGGAGGGCTGTATGGTTCAATGAAGCGGTAGTGCAATACATTCTCCGTCTCAAGGTGTGTGTGTGTGTGTACGTGTGTGTGTCCTAGGTGAAGTCTGTTGTGTAATACAGAGGATCAAGGGCAGTGTGACAGCTCTGAGAGAGATCAGGATTGGGTCTAATCAGGGGTGAACGTGAGGATAGACACCTTTTGCTTTCCTCCCTATATCTGTTCCTGTATCCTACTCACTGGTATTTTAATTGACCTTAATAGGCCACATTTCATCATTAGTTGTATTTCATGAAATAATCATCTGTAGAAAACCCAAAGAAATTATCTGTGTTGTCCCAAATGCTTTTAAGAAATGTATTTTAATATCAAAAAGAGAAATAGCCTGTTAGTGTTACATTATATTCATAACATTGTCTAAATGTTTCTATCAAAAAATTCCTCTTCTTCACAAACCAGGAACCACTGTGAGTTAGGGTGTCTCCTACCGCTTGTACTGCATGAAACCAACAAACTACAGTGAGTCCTGGCCCTGTGGTGCTGGACTAAAACCTCTGTATGCATTAGTTGTCTGCCTGCCACATCTTGTTTCTTGGAGAGGGGATCAATAAGTCATTTTGATGCAGTAATCAGCTGTCTGTATGGTCATAAGTATGTTGATGTTTGAAATTATTTCAAATACTATTTGAACCCAGGTCTGCTATCTAGATGCACTATTATTTCCAGGGAGGAGTGAAGTGGGCGGGCTGAAGGTTAAGTGGCTTTCTAAGACTGGACATTTCCACAGTGATGTGACATCTGATCAGCCTCAATCTGATCACTGCGTCCTCAGTAAGTGGCTCAAGCCCATCAAATAGGGATCAGTGCTAAAACCTGATTGAGCGAGAGAGAGGGTGTGAGGGGGAGGGAAGATTATTAGAGACAGACAGAGAGAGAGAGATAGCTGGAAGGAACATTGAAGACTTTGGTCAGACATTTCTGAAAATGAACTAGATTGTATTTATTTACTGTGTAGAATAAACAGAATTTGTGGTGTCATCTTTTGAGTAGGCCTACTACTCCACTGAAAATAGTCAACTACCTTCACAAGCAGTTTTTCCAAGAGAGTTCCAAAACAATCGCCCCTACTCATCTATTTTACATACAGAAGTGCAACTGTTTTCCCGATTTAGTTCACAAACAGAGAGTACTATAGTTTAGGACCATTTAGCAAACCTATACATTTTACATGAAAACAAAAAGGTTTTCTATCTTGTATTGTTTTACCTCACACTGGAGAATAGTTTTTGTGAAGGAATTACAAGCTACATGTGAATTAGTCTCTACGATATACATGAAGTAGGCCTGGTCTCCTTTTGCGAGTCCCTATAGTGGCTGAGAGATGTAGGCTAGTGTACCGGAATGTAGTGTATGTTATATAGATCGTCGGTTCTATCCTTTAAAACTGTGAAAATGAATAATCGAAAATCAATGGCTTGATAACCTAACGTCTGTGCAGTGTCTAGATTTTGAACTCACAGTCAGAAACATACAGTGGGGCGAGCACCTACAGTGTAGCAGAGTTGATTAAATAAACATCAGTTAATGGCTAAGTGATGCTCCATAGCATCAGGGCAGGCAGACTCCGTGCCATTTGGGATGCAGACACAATGGGCTCTTCAGCGAAACCCACTAGCTGCCTAGATGCAGTTGATCGAAGGGCCATGTGAGTCCCTCTGGGACCCCCAAAGGGCCTTTAACAGCAATGAGAAGCACTCTTTTCTCTGCTCTTCCAATCGATGGGGAGAGAGAGAGCGAGATGGAGAGAGTGATGAGCCAGACAAGTAATGGAGGGCAAACCCCTCTCTGGCCCTGACACACTCTGAGCTTTTAAAAGCCCTTGATTAACAAAGAATAAAGAGCTGGGCACAGTTTGTGCTTGGTCTCTGTCGAGAATATAGTATCTGCATTTCCCTGTTTTAGCTAGTATGAGTAAAATAACCACTATCTGTAAGTTACTCCTCTGTCCTAAACAGGTTCCTGTAATTCTAGATTATGAATTATTTGTTGAGGTTTTGCACGACTGTCATGAAAGCATGAATCTTTCATTTATAGAAAAATTTAAATATTTATTAATACACAGGTTGCCTTTTTGTTGCATAATTTGTCAGGCTTACGTGTTTCCTGCGTCATGTTTCTTTGCGTACTTCCCTACGTAAAATGTACAAATATGACATGAATATACTAGTACTGTATTTAAAAATATGGTATTTTCAAGACTACTGTATTGTAAACCAACTTATGAAAATGTATAATCGCTGAAAAGCAGCTATTGTTTGTCATTGTACAGGCTAAGGGAATATCTTCCTACGCAGAGTTAAAACTAGCCTGCTTGAGGAAAAAATCAAATGACCACTTCCAACTTTCAACAATTCTTCTGACATGTCGTCATGCCAGCTTAAAAAAGGGCCAAACAAACTCACTGCCCTTATTCATTTTACTTATTTAACCAGTAACAATTGCCACTGCTTTCCACTGAGTCCTGGTTTATTCTTTCTTCAGTGTTGCTCAACCGGTAGCAATGGGAATCGAGGGTAATCTTTAACAAAGGAAATATCAAACAGAGAAAAGGCATGTGACTTGTCAGTAATTAGCAAAGCCGAGCACAGTGACCTTCAGTGCAGATCAGCTGACTGTGGGTGGAATCCCAAATGGCCCCCTATTTCCTATATAGTGCACTACTTTTGACCAGGGTTCTGGAAAAAGCAGTGCACTATATAGGAAGTAGGGGGCCATTTGATATTCAGACGGTCAGGAAAAAGTAGTGCACTATATAGGAAGTAGGGGGCCATTTGGTATGCAGTCTGTCAGTGATGAGAGGGAACAGGCAGGGGCATCATGCACCCCCAAAATCTGAGGGGGCACAAAGTATGCGGGGGGGGTGACTACACCGCCTGTCCATTTAGAGCCATAATCATTATGCTTAATTCTATGTAATACAGTAATACATATTTGCTGCACATCTAAGCATCTCTTCAGTCTATCCTCCTGACTGGTGGTTCTTTTGAAGAAACAAAATATGCTTCTCTGCTAAAATCTGGATAAAAGATTAAAAGGAAGGTGTCTTATTCAGTACATTGTTATTGCTTGATTTTCAAAAGTCTGCCAACCTTGCCAGCAGGCATGGCAGCTAAGATAGATTTACTAGCTTGTCTTACTAACTTGATAGCGTAAAAAAAAATGTATTTACAGGACAAATCTGAGGGGCCACATGCCCCTGTCCCCCTATAGGCATGATGCCTCTGGGAACAGGAAAGGGAGTGAGGACACAACAGACCAGACCACAGGAAGTGAAGCAGAAAGGACATTTTATTGTACCCAGTACAGATCATTATAAACTCAGTGTAAGGTACACGTTGTGAAGAGGGAGAGAAGGTGAAGCCTATACAAGTGCAGACAACCCTTGGTCAGGGAAAAGACTATAGGTAGATACACATATCTTCTTCTGAAATGACACCCATTTCACTACACTGAATGTACAAAACGTTATGAATACCTCACGACAGACTGACCAGGTGAAAGCTATGATCACTTATTGAGATCACTTGTTAAATCCACTTCAAATCAGTGTAGATTTATTGTTAACCTTTATTTAACTAAGCAAGTCAGTTAAGAGCAAATTCTTATTTTCAATGAGAGCCTAGGAACAGTGTGTTAACTGCCTTATTCAGGGGCAGAACGACAGGTTTTTACCTTGTCAGCTCGGGGATTCGATCTAGCAACCTTTCGGTTAAGTCCAACGCTCAAACCAGTTGGCTACCTGCCGCCCCAGTAAAAAAAAATCCTTTAACCTTTTTAAACAATTGAGACATGGATTGTGTATGTGCCATTCAGTGGGTGAATGTGCAAGACAAAATATTGAAGTGCCCTTTCGAACGGGGTATAGTAGGTGCCAGGCACACCGGTTTGTCAACTGCAGCGTTAGTTATTTTTCACAATCAGTGTGTATCAATCCCGTGTGTATCAAGAATGGTTCACCACCCAAAGGACATCCAGACAACTTGACAACTGTGGGAAGCTTTGGAGTCAACATGGGGCAGCATTCCTGTGGAACACTTGACACCTTGCGGAGGGGGGATTCTTAGGTGTCAATAGGTGTTCTTAATGCTTTGTAAACTCAATGTATATAGTAAACTACTTTTGACCAGGGACAATAGGGCTCCGGTCAAAAAGTAGTTCACTATATAGGTAGTAGGGTGTCATTTGGAATGCAGACACACTATGTACCCCAGTCATACTACCCTTTATAAATAAGACAATATTCTTGTTCTTCACCCTTTCATTCACCAAAAACGGCCTCTAAAGCAAACTGTCTGCAGTAATAGTCGAGTCACAGGGATCCTGATATATATTTTTTAAGATGCATATGTTGTTATAGGCAGAACTATACAGGCTTATACAATAAAATCAAAACAGTTGCAGACTTAGCAAAAATATATATTTATATAAGTTTGTATTTTTCCCCATTTAAGAAACAAAACATGAACAAAATGCAGAGAAGTTTCACAATCTGCTTCTTTGTCCAGAGTAGAGCGATATGTTAGTGGACAGTTTATTTGTTTGAATACACCGTCATGCAAAGAGAAGCAGAGGTCTCTTGTTGACAACCTGTGATTGGCAGAAAGGAGTCCAGGGAACGGTGTAGAATTTCACCCCTTCGCATGCAAAGTCCTGAACAATGCCATCCTAGTGCATCTGAGAAATATAGTACACTCACTGCTGAGGAAACGTCAAGCACCCAATAAAACAAGATAAAAATAAGATTTCACCGTTTTAATAACTTTAGGCATGTATAAATTCAAAATCTCTAGGAAAAATTGACTGAGGTGTCCCTTTTGGAAAAGAAAAAGGATTCCTGCAGTGCCTAGTTTTTATTTAAGGAGGTGGAGTGCTAATTAGTCAGTCAGTTACAACTGAGGCAATATAAGGAGTGAGTTTATGGAGAAAAAAAAAAGGGTGTGGAGAATGTCTGGTCGCCCCGAGTCCACATCCAACATTCACCCCATTTCCTTTATACTGCAATTCTTTTGACCATAGACTGGTGGGCTTTTTAAAGTAGTGCTCTATATATAGGGAATAGTGTCGTTTCAGATGTAGCCACAGCTCTGAGAGCCTGGAGTTTTACGCTAGTAGGGCACTCACAGGTAACCCAGCAGAACAGAACAAACACTAAATAATTACTGGATAAAAACATTGCCGGGCCGGCATTAAACAAACAAAAACGTAGGCCTCTGGTTGGAGGAATCCATCCATCTAATCTGAAACCATAGAACGTCCCAGTGGGTTAGAGCACTACTAGGTCTAGATCTTTAACCAACTGTAGAAAAGCCAGCATACTAACAGACATTTCTACACTAACGTTTAAGCCTACAGAAACAAATAGGTCTGTAGGTTTGGAGTTTTTTTGCAAATTTAAGTCCTTGCTTACACAGATCTTATTGTTCATATGTGGCAGAAAATATATAATTATGGGGGACGAAAAAGGCAACTACAGAATAGTGCTGCATTTATATATATTTTGTCAGAATTAACTTAAGATACTTATTATACTCTTTTAGAAAAAGCAGATTGTCAATCAGAATTGTTACAATTCTTGCAGTCTGCGCAGAGAGACATATCAGACAGTCCTCTGGCATGTTGTCATCATAATGTAGCCCCTGGCCCGCCATCACGTCCTCTTGGTCTCCATTGCAACAACACCACCTCGCCTTAAGTTGGCGGAACCACTGGAGTCCATTCCACACTTCCATGGCCCCCCCCTCTCTTGGTACAGTAGATGATGCCAGAGATGGTGGTTGGTGCAGGTTTCTCCTCAGTCGTTTTCAGGGGGAGGGAGGGTTAAATTAATCTAAGATTGGAGGAGTAATTTAGCGGTAAGAGGAGAGGAAGGTTTCGGGTTTGATAGTTTCTTGCTCAGCCTCAGCCGTTTGATCTCTGGGTCGGGTTTAGTAGTAGGGGAAGTGCGCGTCAGTAGCCATAGCCGTCAGGGAAGGGTAGGCCTCCTACACACTGCTCCCCAGAATCCCCCAGGTAAGGGGTGTTCTTGTCGTAGTGGGTGAGAGGCAGGGTGTCATCGTCCACCTGACCGCAGGGCAGACTGTCTGGGTCGGCCTTCAGGTTGGGCCTTTGGTTGTCAGGGAAGGCCATGGAGAACAGGGCCTCAGGGTCACACACAAACTTGTACACGTACCTCTCACCAGCAACCTGCAATAGACCAATCAGAGAATCATAAGTTAGTTTGACCCACAGAATTAAATAAAACACAAAACATTATATGCAACTATGGTTAGACCCTGCGGAACTGCAGCATCATCCCCCAAGGTTTATTCAAGTAAGCCAATAGCTAGCTTGCTCCGAAGGCAGCTTAATGCTGTTGCTAAGTAGAAATGGGGAAGGATAGAAAGGGTGAACCTGCCTTTACCTTCTGCATGATGCCCTTCTCGTAGTAGTATCGCAGAGAACGACTCAGCTTGTCATAGTTCATGGCTGGCCTGTTCTTCTGGATGCCCCAGCGGCGAGCCACCTGAAGAGAAAAGACAGAAAATACTGAACATCTTTAAAAAAAAAAAAAATGAAACAAAAATAAAACGTTGACTAGCTAGCTTTCAATAGTCTAAACTATTATTAGGACCAGGGCACAGACCTGACCTCTTAAGTCATTGTTGAAGATTAACTAAAAAAAAATATTTAAAAAAAAAATCACCAAATCACCCATGTTTATCAATGTAACAGTACAATAAAACCCTGATTTAAACAAAACATCTTCCCAACGGACCTCTTCAGGCTCTATGAGTTTGAACTCCATGCCCCGGCCTGTCCAGGCGATGAAGTGACCGTTGGCCGGGTCGTCCAATAGGGTGACCAGGAACTGCCAGAGCTGCAGAGAGCCGCGACGCTGGTATGGAGGGCAGTCACGGTACACAGAGGGCTCCTGCTTGACCTTCCCTGTGAAGAGGGGGAAAGAGAGCGAGAAACAGAAAGAGCTGTATCTGTGAGAACTGTACTCCACCAGTCAGCTACAGGGTGGTGAGACAGTGAAGTGGAGCAGGCTGCTCATTTTACACCTGCCTGCCATCTCAGCTGCTCAAAGGAGACTTTCTACAGTTCTTCTCCTTTAGTCAGTGATGCAACAGACATCCTAATAATCCTGTCCTTTGTTCCACTGCTGTCAGCATTTGCGAGAGAGTCCTCCCTGTGCTGCGTGTAAATCCCCCCCAAGGGACAGGATCCAGGGATGTGAAAGTATATATGTTTTACCTTCAAGTCTGTCAGGAACCACACAGGTATCGTCATAGTACAGGTGAAGCTCTCTGAAGGAGAAACCTGTAATATGAGAGAGAGAGACATTAGCTAGGGCGTGGGAATGCGGCCTCCATTTTGCTGTGGAGGCCAGCTACTAATGTTCTAGGGGGACTAAACTGCTCACAAAGCAATATAGCCAGGCAGCCTCCCAAGAGTGGAAGATTCTGTTGAGCTAATATCATGCAGTGCTGCGGAGCTGTGTTGAAATGCTCACATAGTGAAAACCTAAACAGGACTCGTTGATAGATGCAACATCCCGAGAGATGTCATTCTAATGTTGAGCTCTACCATCCGGCCTGCCCCATTACCCAACCATGCAGCACTTTAACAGGGAAATATGTCCCAACAGGGTCAACGGCTACCATGGCTTTGAGAGACTTTCCCTTGTTTTATTAGCTTCTATTCACACACCTTCCTAGTAATGTTTATTGCAAGAGCTCTAATAAATACGATTTACAATGCTTTTATCACATGTCAAATAAACTTGAAATCCTCCTCTGCTAAGACGGGAAACTGGTTACAATAACTTACTTTCATGGTTGTTTTGGTAGAAGGTCCCTGCTCTTCCAAATGTAGACTGACAGATAGGCACTTCTATAACAGAGGGAGGGGAGAAGACATGTTACACTGACTGCCTCTTTCCATTCTCACACTAAACACAAACCTCTGCCATGAGTATATTTAGCCGCTGCTAGTAAAGAGAGATTGTACATATTTACTAGTAAAGGGAGCTCATGCATACAAGAAGTATCCATTTACTGTATGTGTGTCACTGGGATATGTTCGGTTTCTGTTCGAATTGTGGCACAAACTATTCAAGTTGCATTTGTGGTCCCACCCATTCACGTGGTTGGTGACATGAGGATGAACAGTGTGGAACAAAAAGCTTTACGACTGTTCTACCTGCTGCTGCAGCACTTCCTCCTCTTACACAACTGGCTTTGACCTAGCAGCAAAACAGCTGGACTGGAAATGTCCACTAGCTATCCCACCACATCTGTTGGAGCGGGCTAAGCCCTGATCAGAGCACACTATGCAGCGCGCAACAGGCCTCGCATGTCCACTGAGCCCCCAAATAGGATTACCCATCGGCATTAGAACGGGTTGGGCTTTCAGATATTAAATCACAACAATCAAGTTACGCCTCTGTCGCCCATGGGATCAAGCCCCGCCCCCTTTAACTTCTGTGTCATTGTGGCGGAAGTGAAGTGTCCCCACCCACCCTACATTTACGGTCCTCTGCTGAGGAGCAGATCTTTATTACACTTCAGGGCCATTTCTACAAAACGTTTAATCTAGTACTGTCAACGCAAGTTGAGCCTGTTACAGCATAATATGCTCTATCCAATTGCAACACATTGGATGCCTTCGATGGTACTGATCACACACATACATACATACATAGCACCAATTTTGACCATAATGCAAAAGTAATGCGGGTACATGTAGTAATGCGGGTACATGTAGTTCCAGAAAATAAATATATCATTTACAAAATGCCCAAGTAGGTGACTTGGAAGGCAACACAAATCAAATGATATTCATGTAAGAAATAGTCTGATAGCTAACTCTTGGTTCAGACCTCTATGAGACATGGTACACAGTGAATGCAATAAAATTCTCTTCTCAATAATAGATTCAGTATCTCCCCCCTTCCTAGGAGTCTTAACATGTTCGATACCAATGTGTCTCAGAGAGCTGAGGTTGTGACGAGCCTCCATGAAATATGCAGCCACAGGGTTCCTCAAGGTCATGACTCCTGATATTACTCCTGTGTTCTGCTATTCTAGTTTTCCTACATAGCATAGACCATAGATAGATCTGATCAGGTATATTTGTGGAACACGTAATGATGCCCTCAATCTCAATAGCCTTGCCCGTAATAGGGCGATTGTGCATTTGTTGGAAAAGTTACTGGGTACATCCGCCACCTCTATAGTTACTGTCTGGCACATGGTCTAGAAAAGGTACTACGTAGCGCTGGTGGAAGACCTCGCGCCCCCAACTGGGGGTGTCTGAAGACGACCCACAGGGGCTCTTTAAACATCTTTTCCAGTTGTGGATCAGTGCTCGATGTGCCAGTCTATTTTAATTATGTGGTCAAACTGTTTACCAAGTAGGGAGTACCGAAGGGCGGGGAGGTTTGGGTGTGAGGCTGTCATCCTGGGTCATATTTTCATAGTGTTCCCTTGCGTCGTGCAGCCATTCCTCTGGGTAACCCCGCTGTCTAGAACGCTCATACAGATGGTCGGCTTGTTTGCCATGGTCACTGTACTACAAATGCGTATGTGACTATTGGCTGATGGGGAGGCTCTTTTTTAGGGGGTATGGGGGTGGGGAAGCTGTCTCCACATAACTGGGAATTCCTGTATAGGTCCATGCTAAAGACACACCCCTCCCTCAATCAAAATGTTTTTTTTTTAAATGTTCAAAAACAACAACTATAAAAGCAGGAATATTTTCAGTCAATGGAGGTCACAATAAGTCTCCCTGGTAGCTTATCCATTTGTTTTTTCACCCACCATGAGTCATGTCCGTAATGGTTACGTGAGGTGAAATGTGTATATTTTGGGATGTAGACACTCTGTTTTCACCTGAAGAGCCATTTTGGATCATTGTCAAAAGCAGTGAATTGGGAGCTTTAACAGTGTACGGGCCTTCTTGTTGTTTACTAGTATTCTTTATTAGCCAGGCACCTGTTTAAGTATGTGCGTATGGGCTATGCCCATATACACAAATCCATCCAGAGAGAGAGGGAGACAGAGGCTGGGCCAGTGAGCCTTTATGTTGATGTACGTATTTATAGGCTGTAAGAAGCTTAGCATTACGTCACTGGCCTCTCAATCAAAGCTGAGAGGGAGAATGAGGTGGACAGTGCAAAGCTGGCCTGGGCAGAGGGAAGGAAGGTCCTTCTGTAGCTCAGTTGGCGCTTGTAACGCCAGGGCAGTGGGTTCGATTCCCGGGACCACCCATACGTAGAATGTATGCACACATGACTGTAAGTCGCTTTGGATAAAAGCGTCTGCTAAATGGCATATATTATTATATTAAGGAAGGAGAGGTGGGCACTGGTGGCAGAAAAGGGACAACAGCTGGGGGGGCGGGTACACAACTGTTCTTATTTTGCCACCTTACCTATAGGTAAATAGTGTTGGATTGCGTAAGTAAGACTTTTGAGACGGGAGACAACTGCATCTGGCAAGTCAATCTGCATATTGAATTAATTTCAATGTAATGGTAGTAAAGTTCATACTTGCATACTAGCTCCCTCTGTAAACACAGCGTAGTGGCCCAAATCTATCCTAGGTAGCATAATACTAGTAAAGTAGGTTTCCTTGAACCTGGCCGGGATGACGTACCTATTTACCTGTTGGCAGAGCCTTAATCCGGGCTCAGAGATTCATGTTTACTGGCCTGAGGGTCAGAGAGCAGTGTGATTTAAGAGCCACGCGGTCATGTGAGTGTTGATACAGCGCTGTGCAAGGTAAGAGGGGTTTTAACTAACTCTCCCAGGACAGCAACCATAATCAGAGAGCCCCAAGGTTGTGTCCGGCTTACCCATCCTTCTTTCCTAAATACGCACGCCCTTTTATGGAAGGACTGGTGGAAGAAATAGATTGAGTGCACACTTGAGAAGGGTAGATAATCGGAAGTCAAGACTCACCCTCAACCCGACGAGAACCCTGTGAGTCAGCTACAACTTATGACCCAAGCCACCTTGGTTCAGACCGATCCAGAGCAGCCTGGAGGTAGCCAGCCACTCACCAGAGTCGAAGCAGAAGTCCCGGGGCTCCTGCTTGATGGCCATGGGGTGGAAGGCACCCTGAGAGCCCATGGAGGGGACACCCTCCTCGGTGTAGCGGGGGTCCAGCAGCTCTTGCTTGAAGCCATGTAGACCAGGGACCAGGGGCTCAGACATCTGGCGGTGGTAGGGGGGCCTCCCATCCCTGGGCAAGGTGCTGTGGCTGGGGGCCTGCTGCTGGGCCAGGAACTGGGGGCGAGCCTGGCTCTCAGAGGGAGGGAAGGGGAGACACGGCTCCGACATCTGCCTCTGGAACCTGGGGTGGAGGAACACATGGGAGGGTGATTGGATGGTGGTTATTAATGAAAGCTGTTGATATAGAAAAAAAGAACTGAACAGAGATTGAATGAAAGTTTAAAATATTCTAATGAACTACTTATGGTTATTGATAAACTGTTGCTTAAAAACAGATTTAGTGTGAATGAAAGCTGTTGGTGATAAACTTAAGTGGAAGAGAGTGAGTCTCTTGAACTATTGATGAACTTGAGAATCCAGCTTTAGACCAAGACACACAAGCCACCAGGAGCCAAATTGGCTCACTTATTGCAATCAAGCCAGTGAATACACGCTGTAAATGAGATGTTGGGGGCAGGTGTCACTAGCTAGCAGATATAAAAAGATTCTCCAGTGACAGTAAGACTCCCTTTTCTAGACGGAGCTCATTGGCCTGGACACCAAAGATACAAGGCCAATGGCTTCTGGCTGCACATTGGTTCCACATTACTGGCTGGTGATGACATGCCCTGCGTTCCAACACATCCGACCAGGAGTCCTGTCACAGGTGGGGGTGACAGGTGGTGTGTAAGGGGACGTGGGTCATTCTCACGGGGGTCTGGTTTAGACAATCTCCAAAGGAGGAGCCTGTCATGCAACTAGTGACCTGCCACCCGTGGCCCTTCCTCAACATCATAAGTGCACTTCCAACCCTAAAGTCAGCATTAGTGAAAGGTCACAAGGCCTGACACTCTCCACTGAGCTTGGTGTTTAAATGGCACGTTGGGTCTCCCAGGGCAATGGAAACATGTGAGCTCATGCCTCCTTGAGATAAAGATGGTGTGTACATTTAGAGCAGTCAGAGTAGATATACACACACGCTCATTAGTTTACATGTTAGTAAACACATGGAAGGAGTCCATCGGTTGGTCGATGTTGGATGTTTAATCTCCATATTCAGAATATTTACCAGGGGCAATAAATCACTTTTCTCCAGGGTAACCCGGTATTTCCCAACAAAATCAGAAGTGTCATTCAAAAGCACATCAAATCAAATTTTGTATCACATGCGCCACATACAACAGGTGTAGTAGACCTTACTGTGAAATGCTTACTTACAAGCCCTTAACCAAGAAATAGAGTTACGAATATTTGCTAAATAAACAGTAACAATAAGATTAAATAACAATAGCGCGGCTATATACAGGTCCGGTTTGGGATGAGTTGGACCGCACAGTGCAGGAAAAGTAGACAACAAGTGCTCAGCATATGTGGGAACTCCAAGGCTGTTGGAAAAGTATTCCAGGTGAAGCTGGGTGGCTACTTTGAAGAATCTAAAATAGTTACACTTCTTTAACACTTTTGGTTACTATATGATTCCATGTGTGTTATTTCATAGTTTAGATGTCTTCACTATTATTCTACAACGTAGAAAATCGTAAAAAAAAAATAAAAAAAAAACATTGAATGATGTGTCCAAACTTATGACTGGTACGGTATATCTTTACAATTAAAAGATTTGACCCAAAAGCCAGATGGAGCTGGGTAAATTAGACAGTCAGTCTTTATATTAGTGTAGCATAGACTATGCTGCAGCAAATGTAGGCCTACCTGTCACAAGAAAAACATTTACCATGAGTTGATAAGTCTACATGCATTGAACTGCGCTCCATAATGAGATGGGCTGTCTGTCCCCACCCTGGACGTTGATTCATTATGCAGAGGCAGCAGGGAAGCCAGATTTACACAAAGCATATAATTTAACAGTTCCATTTCACACCATGATGTTCATATAAATCATTTATTATAATTGACTAGTTGCAGATATTTATCCTGGGAAAAGGGGAGTGGTTTTGGGCGGTGAAGCGCAGTAAATCTCAGTAACCGGGTTTCTGCCACTCAACCCTAGTGAGTTGTTGCAGCACAGCATGACAGGACCACTCACCTGTGCTCAGGGCTGTAGGTGCCATCCTGACTGAGGTGTGAGGGTGGGCAGGGCACTGCGAAGGGCGGGCTCTGGCTGTGGAGGGAGAGCGGCCTCTGCTGGCTGTGGGCGGAGCTGACTGCTTGGTTGCCAGACTGCCCGTGCTGCAGTGGATGTGGCCCATGCACCTGGTTCTGATTGGGTATTTGAGGGGGAGGAGTCTGCTCAGTGAGTGGGTGTGTCCCTGGGGTGTTGGTAGAGCTGCACAGTGACACAGGTGTAGAGGGAGGGGTCAATGGCTTGTAGCCCAAACTGGGTTTCCTCTCATAGGCACTGTGGAGAGAAGGAGATACAGCCAAAGACAGACAGAGGGCTTGGGTCAGCATGGTGATAATACTGGGCTCTTGTCTTGTTGGTGTGGTGAAAGGATATATATATATAAATAAAAACGGTCCACACCTGTAACTGTAAAGGCACTTCTCTCCGTACGGCATGAGACTCCTGTCCTGGCTACAAGGAGAAAGCTCTTTGGAAGGACTCAGTTCCCGTTTAATCTTGGTTTGTGGGGGGCCATGAAACATCACTGAGGAGAGAAGGAGGACGAGGGGCAACACATCAAACATTGCTATAGCGAATTCAACCCAAAAAACAGTGAAGATAATCGGTGCTTATTCAATATCCTCGTTGATCATTTTCAATGGTATGGACATTGGACAGTGTCTTGTCTTCTCCCCTCAACCAATTGTCACATGTTAATGACAGCTGACAACACATAAAAAAGTACTATGGTACAAAAATTAGTATTCACTGTAGTGATTTTGCAGACTAAGTGAACTGTAGTATTTACATTTCACTATAGTAAGGAATGTAGAGTTTTGACATAGAAGTGGAGAATTTTTCCTTCAGAAAACCTACTGAAGAAATACTAAAAGAGCACATTTCCATAACCTGTAAGTAGGTAGGACTGGGGTCTGAATGGATAGTACAGCTCTTCTGCTCTTTCTATAACCTGTAAGTAGGTAGGACTGGGGTCTGAATGGATAGTACAGCTCTTCTGCTCTTTCTATAACCTGTAAGTAGGTAGAACTGGGGTCTGAATGGATAGTACAGCTCTTCTGCTCTTTCTATAACCTGTAAGTAGGTAGGACTGGGGTCTGAATGGATAGTACAGCTCTTCTGCTCTTTCTATAACCTGTAAGTAGGTAGGACTGGGGTCTGAATGGATAGTACTGCTCTTCCTATAACCTGTAGGGAACACAATATTTGGTTTATACTTGGCATGTAGGTTTCGCACTTATGGATGGCACAAACTGCGATATGAAGGAGGGGAATGGGCGGGGTATATGCAAATTATATACTGTAACATTCTATAGTAAGGACTAAAAATGATCAAGGGACACGTGTTGTATAGTATTCTACAGTTTACTATATAATATTCTAGTAAGAACTGTAGTATTCAAAAGTAAACTATTTTTTCATGTGGGTCAGCCAAATAAAACCTCCATCAGTATCATACCATCACCACGGTCTGCACATGACATCTAAAATCTCCCCTTTGATTTCCATTAAGGACCCAGACCTTGTCACAAATGGCACCCTATTCAGTGCACTACTTTTGATCCAGGGCCCATAGAGCCATTTGGGATGCAGTCCCAGTCAATACCCATGAATCAGTGTGGCCGTAACTCAATGATTTTCCTTCCCTCACTGTAACCATTAGCCCACTAGATCTCCAGTCTCACATCGGCTCCCATTTCCGGCGCCACATAATGGGGTAGTGAAACTGGATACCCGGGCGAGAGGAGTGTCAGGAGCTGGATGCCTCACCCTAAACCTGGGTCTGATGGACCAGGGACAGGAGCGAGGGAAACAATAGGCACATGAGCCCAACTCCCTGTATATGCATGCTATAGAAGCCCAGAGCAGGGCAACAAGCAGTAATGCTTCAGGAGAGAAAGACTGTATAATGGACCCCCCCCCCCACACACTTCGAGACAGGGTTCGAGCTGATGGGAGGGCAAGGCTCAGTACAGTACAATGCAGGAGGAATGTGTGTGCGCAGCGCATTGGCTGCCATGTGACGGCCGGATGATTGCAGGCACGGCAGGGGCCACATGGAGCTGGTGAATAGAGGGCCTGTGAGAGTCTGGCCCCCTGCCTGGCTAAAGGGGTTGCTGCCAATCACATACGCACGCACACACATTATCCTGCACACTTACAAACGCACAGCTATGTCAAGAACTATACTGCAGAAACCAGTGAACAAACTGGCGTTCTACAGTCTCCTACACACACCCTAGCATGGGCCTCACCATCTAAACACACGTGATGTGAAGGCATCAACCTCAATAATATGGCGCAACATCTCAGCTTAGCGGTCAATACATTAGAACACGCTAGGCTACCATGTAGATCTGGATCCATACACTAACAAAGACTGAGCAACCACGTCCCGTCTCTGCTGCCACATCAGACAAAAACAAACTGTAAAATACACTCCATTGAACATAACTCAAATATTTCCCTTGGCTGCCATATAAAGGCTCTGTACACTGAAGACAAATGGGGGAAAGTGGAGCTGTACAGAAACTCTAGGAGGTGGGAGAAAGACTGGACACTCTTTTGGATAGAGGTGGGTAGACCCATTCCAGAAGCTGAGTGTGAGTGCATGAAAGTGTGAAATCAGATGAGCTTGGCTCATGTGATGCCCCATGCCAATCGCCTGATAACACCCCCAAAAAAAAAAAAAAAAAATGGGGTGGGGGGGTGGGGGGGGTAATATTCCCAGAGGAAAGGTGGTTGAGGGAAAGAATGAAGTCAGGACCTGGCAGAATGAAAGCAAGAAAGAAAAGGCAAGCAAGCATGATCTTGTCAGGGGTTGTTATCTTAAAGATGAACCCAGTCAATGTAGCAGAGTAAAGACTTCAAGAGCAAACTGAGTAAAACTGTGAGGGCAAATGGCTCGTTCAGTGAAGCAGTTTAATCCTGCAGGCCTAGGTTGTCAAGCACAGCAATAGTCCCAAGATCAGATCTAGCTACATTGTGTGCTTGGGGGCACTTGACACGGTCTCTTGACGTCTGCAAAATACTCAAACGTTTGACAAAGTTGGCTGGGATTCAAAACAGCACGGATACCTAGATCCAGAAGACACAGGGCTCTGGCTGGATCCCACCGGTCCCACATACCAGCCTGGTAGAAATAATACATCTCAGGTACTCACAGCTATCAGACTGGAAATCTGGGACAAACTGTTCGTCATCAGGTACCTGGGCTGTGGAGGGAGAGAGAGGAGAGTTAAAGTGGATACTAACTGGGCCCCTGCCCAGAGAACAACATTTGAACTGTCAATCTCATCTTAGGGTCTTGATTCAAAAAGAGCCAAAGGTATTTTTTTGTTCAACCCACTGCGGGGTAGTTGGCCATTACTTGGGCACTTTAAACAGGGACTATAGTTGTCACAATCTCAAAACAATCCCTAATGAATTCACCTTTGTATTACTGGTGTTGTTGCCCAAAGAGGGAAACTGTCTAATAAGAAATTGAATAACGACAATTAAAAGGTGCGTTTAAAGAATTGTTATAAGTCTAGAACAATTTTTACTTTATCCTAGTCAGCAAAGTTGCTCATTCATGGGACTTTGCTCTAATTGAGTGCACAGAAAGAAAACCGTAATATTTAAAGTGACCAGCTTTGGTTAATCGGTAATCTGCCAAATTGCTCGATGCATCTCAACCATCTGTTGGAAACATAATTAAACCACCCAAGACATTTGACCAATTATCTCATACTTAGCCTTATTTTCTAAATAGTAGCCTTATTATTCTGCATGCACAGAAGGCAGCTACTTCAAGGGGAATTGTAATGCTTGGCCAAAGCCGTCAGATATGGACAGTTTTTAATTAACATAACCAATGTCTACCAGAGGGCAAGTGATGTTAGGTGATGCTGAGAGCAACAGAATACATCAAAATAAATTCAGCAGAAAAGGGAAGCATTCGGTATCAACTCTATGGTATACGTACAAGATAACTCACCTTCTGCAATCCAAATCTCCTGTAACTGGCTGAGGTCTTGGAACAGGTCTGAAACAGAGGTTAAATAAAAAATTATGATATGCTATGACAAGGTCACAAAGGGGAATTAAGTTGTCCAATTACCTTCCGTGTCCTGGGCGAGTTCTGTGTCTACAAACTTCCTTTTCCTGTTGTCGATGACTGGTCTGCTGTATGGTTCCTCCACATGAGATTTCTGCTGCAATGATGAAAACCCAACCAACATGTTAGTGCCGTCTGTGTCACTCAGAGCCATTTATGTATGTAAATGGCTCTGGTGTGACTCATGATTGAGACTGAACGCCACGTCCCATCCAATCCACTTCTAGCTGGAAAGTTGACAAGCCTAAATCTATGGCTCTCTTCCAATATCCACATTAGAATACCATTTATAATACATGGCCAATACATTCTGCATTCCAAGTAGTATGGACGTGTAGATATTGAATTGGAGCGTGTAGATATTGAATTGGAGCGTATGATGTTGTCCATGCTTAGGATTGATAGAGAACCATTGAAATAGAATAAGTAGAACCAGCATCACCATTCAAAAATCAATGGTTCTAGTAATTATATGAAGAATACCAGACATGAGTAGCATTCTTACATTGGGTGGGACCATAAATGGGACTTGCTGGTCGTAGAATCGGTCCATGTTAACTGGGTCTCCAAAGGTTCCCAGAAAAAGGTATTCGCTTTAAAGCGATAGCGCGAGGGTCACTTTTTGTACTAGCTGTTCACCTGTGGACGAAACATAGAAACATGTTTAGATCAAAACTCGAGTACTCTGGGAGTCACCTAGTTTATCCTTCACTCATAGACAGACCTGAAAGCAAGCTGAAACCTTACTACAGAGCTATAATCAGCACCTATACAATAATCTCCACCCCTCGTGCTTTTAAGTGAACATGCTGGTTAAGAGCATGCACAATGTAAATACACTCTGTAGTTGTGTGACTTATGTAACTCTTACATAAAGCAAAGCCAACCATCTGTGCAGGCGATTAGGAGACTGCGATAATAATCAGCCTGAGCTGGGAAAACTTAAGGATGGGTCTTAGTCCTGTACCTATTTCAGGATACTGCACTGGGTGACCATGCGTTGTATGAAGCACAGATGAGTGTCACTGTACAGTGTTTAACCCCAAAACAACTTGAGACAGTGGAGAACAGTATTAGACAAGACATAAAAACAGTCTATGAATAAAGTCCAATGGAAACGGCTTTTTACTATGCCACCATTCTGGGGCAAAATACTTGTAGTAGATACTGCCCTTTAAATATAAAAATGTAGCACAGCTGTCGTGTCCCCTGGGCATTGCAAAGCACGTTACAGTGAAAAATATATAAAGTCCGGGAATAGAAAACAGTAACATTAGCCTGCCTACATGTCCTTCCATTACACACGGATACTTCTCGCGCTCTAAACCTCCTCAAGAGTGATACGAGTCAGTCAATAGACTTTAACCCCCGTTTATTCTGACGAATAAAAGGCATAGCTGGCCAATCATTAAAGAGACAAATAGTAGCAACACATTGAAAAGATGCATTTACTAATGCATACAATGTGCCAGTCCAATAGTGTACACAATGAGGCACATATTGACAAGCTGTGAAAACAGTAGCATTAGGTAATGGCCCATATCTATTCCAAAATACGTTATCACAATTTAGAATAATAGCCTCATAAAGCTAGTTTGAATGGAATTCACGCCTTCGAGCTTATAACTTCTGCAAAAACTCAGTAGTGGGACATTGTCGGCAATCAAGAAAAGCAAGACAAATCACTTGATAATTATACTATAAGCTAGAAAAACTAAATTACATTAAGACGCTTTTGGTTTCAAATAGTTACTGAAAAAACATCCTACTAAAAAATCTTAGCCATTTTATAAAAGCAAATTGCAGCTAATAGGAGATGAATAACATCCTACCCAACACCCCTAGTATCCCCCTCTCTCTTCACCGAACCCTTGTTTTTGTCAATGAAGTGAAACTCGATCCGTATGGAACAGAGAAAAAACCTGACCTCTCCATTCATAAAATCACAAACAGCAGATCAACCTCGGAGATTAGAAAACTAAAACATGCAGACTCAGATAAAAGGTACACGCAAATACACAGCACAATTTAAAAACAGGAATATAGTGCATGGCACAACTTAATACAAAGCGAAAGAAAATGGTTGCTAAAGTAAACGCTTTCTTGGAGAAGATGGCGATCCGTTTTAGCCCATGGCAGAGATATACATTTGCTGTTGCATGCACTCGTAAATTTATGGACATAATAGATCGCCACAGAGACCTATCCAGGCAAATTGAAAATAGAACGCATTAATATATTACTCAACCTGTGCGTGTTTCAATTCCTTTACAGTATGGAAAGAATGCAATAAAAAAATCCACAAAAGACACTAACGTCGTCTGTCTCCGTTTAGTGATCAATTTATTCGGTCCGTCCGACTCCCAAAACTTGACTGAGCCTATAGTTAATGGACGGTTAGTTTTCCCTGGGGCTCGAGTAGGCTATACAGAGAGGCACACGCGTATTGGCTCATTGGCATTGTCCTTCAAGTAAGTAACCAATGGGTATCTTAAACTCATTAATTATACATGAAGTGCTCAAGGACCAATCGTAGCGCAGGTCCGTCCTATATTTGTGAATGGCTGGGTTTCATTCATTGTTTTTCAGTTAAAACCGCTGAGGGACAGCTAAATAATAAAAAATAAAAATAAAAATTTGGTCACATACACATATTTAGCATATGTTATTGCGGGTGTAGTGAAATGCTTGTGTTCCTAGCTCCAACAGTGCAGTAGTATCTAACAGGGCAGTAGTATCTAAAAATGATTCACAACAATACACACATCTGAAAGTAAAAGAATGGAATTAAGAAATATATAATTATTAGATGGAGCAATGTTGGAGTGGCATTAACTAAATACAGTAGAATATAATACAATTTATACATATGTGATGAGTAAAGCAGTATGTAAACATTATTAAAGTGACTAGGGTTCCATTATTAAAGTGGCCAGTGATTTCAAGTCTATGTATATAGGGCAGCAGCCTCTAAGGTGCAGGGTTGCGTGACCAGGTGGAAGCCAGCTAGTGATGGCTATTTACCAGTCTGATGGCTTTAAGATAGAAGCTGTTTTTCAGTCTCTCGGTCCGAGCTTTGATGCACCTGTACTGACTTCGCCTTCTGGATGATAGCGGGGTGAACAGGCCGTGGCTCGGGCGGTTGATGTCGTTGATGATCTTTTTGGCCTTCCTGTGATTTTGGGTGCTGTAGGTGTCCTGGAGAGCAGGTAGTTTGCCCCCGTTGATGCGTTGGGCAGAACGCATCACCCTCTGGAGAGCCCTGCGGTTGCGGGCGGTGTAGTTGCCGTACCAGGTGGTGATACAGCCCGACAGGATGCTCTCAATTGTGCACCTGTAAAAATTTGTGAGGGTTTTAGGGCCAAGACAAATTTCTTCAGCCTCCTGAGGTTGAAGATGTGCTGTTGTGCCTTCTTCACCACATTGTCTGTGTGGGTGGACCATTTCAGATTGTCAGTGATGTGTAGGCTGAGGAACTTGAAGCTTTCCACCTTCTGTACTGCGGTCCTGTCGATGTGGATAGGGGCGTTCTCCCTCTGCTTTTTCCTGAAGTCCACGATCAGCTCCTTTGTTTTGTTGACATTGAGTGAGAGGTTATTTTCCTGGCACCACTCTCCCATGGCCCTCACCTCCTCCCTGTAGGCTGTCTCGTCATTATTGGTAATCAGGCCTACTGCTGTTGTGTCGTCTTGATGATTGAGTTGGAGGCGTGCGTGGCCACGCAGTCATGGGTGAACAGGGAGTACAGGAGGGGGCTGAGCACGCACCCTTGTGGGGACCCTGTGTTGAGGATCAGCGAAGTGGAGGTGTTGTTTCTTACCTTCACCACTTGACTGGGAATGGGTTGCACCTACTGAGAAGGGGGAGGTAGAGGGGAGATGGGACGAACAGGACAATTATTGACTTCTTATTTCATTAACTTATTTATTTTTGGTTTGTTTGGTGTTTTATCCTGTATCCATGTTGACATTTTTTGACTGTTTTAAATTCTTTAGCTATGTACTTTTTGAATATTATTGCCTGTCTGTGATCTGAACCCAACACAGGAAAAAAAAGAAAGAATCAAAGGTTGGTCACAAGAAAAGTAGTAAACCATTCTCATCATCATTATCTTCTGTATATAAACCTAAACCCTCTCTTAAAAACCCCAATGAGAAATATATGGGGAATATCCAACAGCTGTTCTGTAAAACAGAATCCCTAAAAGCCAATAGCTGTGATGTATGTAAAACAGAATCCCTAAAAGCCAATAGCTGGGATGTAGCACAGCAGGTGTATCTCACTGATCATCCCTAAAGCCAACACCTCATTTGGCCGCCTTTCCTTCCAGTTCTCTGCTGCCTGTGACTGGAACGAATTGCAAAAATCGTTGAAGTTGGAGACTTTTATCTCCCTCACCAACTTTAAACATCTGCTATCTGAGCAGCTAATCGATTGCTGCAACTGTACATAGTCCATCGGTAAATAGCCCACCCAATTTACCTACCTCATCCCCATACTGTTTTTATTTATTTACTTTTCTGCTCTTTTGCACACCAGTATCTCTACCTGCACATAACCATCTGATCATTTATCACTCGTGTTAATCTGCTAAATTGTAATTATTCGCCTACCTCCTCATGCCTTTTGCACACAATGTATATAGACTATTTTTTTCTTTATTTTTTAAACATTTTTATTATTATTATTTTTTTCTACTGTGTTATTGACTTGTTTATTGTTTACTCCATGTGTAACTCTGTGTTGTTGTCACGTTCTGACCTTTATTTCCTTTTTGTATTTATTTAGTATGGTCAGGGCGTGAGTTGGATGGGCAGTCTATGTTTGATTTTCTATGATTTGGGATTTCTATGCTTCGGCCTAGTATGTTTCTCAATCAGAGGCAGGTGTCATTAGTTGTCTCTGATTGAGAATCATACTTAGGTAGCCTGGGTTTCACTGTGTGTTTGTGGGTGATTGTTCCTGTCTCTGTGTTTTGCACCAGATAGGGCTGTTTTTGGTTTTCCACGTTTATTGTTTTGTAGTGTTTGTGTTTATCTTTTTTTTATTAAACATGAATCAATATAACGACGCTGCGTTTTGGTCCGCCTCTCCTTCACCACAAGAAAACCCTGCTATGCTTTATCTTGGCCAGGTCGCACTTGTTCTCAACTAGCCTATCTGGTTAATTAAAGGTGAAATAAAAATACAAATAAAATGATAAGATTGGAGGATGGACATGAATAGTATGAATAGATAAATATACTGTATGTATAGTGGAGTCTTTGTTGCCTGGCCCTAAGGTCTGGGTAGTAGAGGTTGACTTACATTAGAGGGTCTTTTTATTATTGGCCTGTATGTCCCTCTCTGTTGGGGCGGATGTGGTGGGAGGTGTGTGTGTTCACTTTTTAATTACCGTTCATATATTTATTTATTTTTTCCTCAACTTTTTCACTCCGGACGCTTTATCTGGACACGATTCGTCAGGACCTCCAACAGCCGAAGCTAAGTAGTAACATTAACATGATGCCTTCTAATTGCAGCCGCTGTGCTCGCCTTACGGCGAGGATAGCTGTACTGCAAGCCCAGCTTCAGACGCAATCGTTAGGCAAGGGTAATTTCAGTGTAGGAAAGGATGAAACAGCGTCTGTGCCACCAGTAAGTACAGATAGTAGTATAAATCCCCTGGCACAGTCCCCGCAGCCGGACGACTTTCTCACGGTTTCTGGAAGGAAATGCTGTAGGAACGCTCAACCGGTGTCGCTCATTCAGCCGACAGAAACTTTCAACCGGTTCTCCCCATTAAGCAGCGGGTCGGTGTCAGAGGCCGAGTCTTCTCTGGTCTCTACTCCTCCCGTTACGGGGTCTGAGACGCCGAAGCTTCCCACCATTAGCTCTGACAAATTGAAAACTCTAGTCATTGGCGACTCCATTACCCGCAGTATTAGACTTAAAACGAATCATCCAGCGATCATACACTGTTTACCCGGGGGCAGGGCTACCGACGTTAAGGCTAATCTGAAGATGGTGCTGGCTAAAGCTAAAACTGGCGAGTGTAGAGAGTATAGAGATATTGTTATCCACGTCGGCACCAACGATGTTAGGATGAAACAGTCAGAGATCACCAAGCGCAACATAGCTTCTGCGTGCATATCAGCTAGAAAGATGTGTCGGCATCGAGTAATTGTCTCTGGCCCCCTCCCAGTTAGGGGAGTGATGAGCTCTACAGCAGAGTCTCACAACTCAATCGCTGGTTGAAAACTGTTTTCTGCCCCTCCCAAAAGATAGAATTTGTAGATAATTGGCCCTCTTTCTGGGACTCACCCACAAACAGGACCAAGCCTGACCTGCTGAGGAGTGACGGACTCCATCCTAGCTGGAGGGGTGCTCTCATCTTATCTGCCAACATAGACAGGGCTCTAACTCCTCTAGCTCCACAATGAAATAGGGTGCAGGCCAGGCAGCAGGCTATTAGCCAGCCTGCCAGCATAGTGGAGTCTGCCACTAGCATAGTCAGTGTAGTCAGCTCAGCTATCACCATTGAGACCGTGTCTGTGCCTCGACCTAGGTTGGGCAAAACTAAACATGGCGGTGTTCGCCTTAGCAATCTCACTAGGATAAAGACCACCTCCATTCCTGTCATTACTGAAAGAGATCATGATACCTCACATCTCAAAATAGGGCTACTTAATGTTAGATCCCTTACTTCAAAGGCAATTATAGTCAATGAACTAATCACTGATCATAATCTTGATGTGATTGGCCTGACTGAAACATGGCTTAAGCCTGATGAATTTACTGTGTTAAATGAGGCCTCACCTCCTGGCTACACTAGTGACCATATCCCCGTGCATCCCGCAAAGGCGGAGGTGTTGCTAACATTTACGATAGCAAATTTCAATTTACAAAAAAAAAATGACGTTTTCGTCTTTTGAGCTTCGAGTCATGAAATCTATGCAGCCTACTCAATCACTTTTTATAGCTACTGTTTACAGGCCTCCTGGGCCATATACAGCGTTTCTCACTGAGTTCCCTGAATTCCTATCAGACCTTGTAGTCATTGCAGATAATATTCTAATCTTTGGTGACTTTAATATTCACATGGAAAAGTCCACAGACCCACTCCAAAAGGCTTTTGGAGCCATCATCGACTCAGTGGGTTTTGTCCAACATGTCTCTGGACCCACTCACTGTCACAGTCATACGCTGGACCTAGTTTTGTCCCATGGAATAAATGTTGTGGATCTTAATGTTTTTCCTCATAATCCTGGACTATCGGACCACCATTTTATTACGTTTGCAATTGCAACAAATAATCTGCTCAGACCCCAACCAAGGAACATCAAAAGTCGTGCTATAAATTCACAGACAACACAAAGATTCCTTGATGCCCTTCCAGACTCCCTCTGCCTACCCAAGGACGCCAGAGGACAAAAATCCGTTAACCACCTAACTGAGGATCTCAATTTAACCTTGCGCAATACCCTAGATGCAGTTGCACCCCTAAAAACTAAAAAAATGTCTCATAAGAAACTAGCTCCCTGGTACACAGAAAATACCCGAGCTCTGAAGCAAGCTTCCAGAAAATTGGAACGGAAATGGCGCCACACCAAACTGGAAGTCTTCCGACTAGCTTGGAAGGACGGTACCGTGCAGTACCGAAGAGCCCTTACTGCTGCTCGATCGTCCTATTTTTCTAACTTAATTGAGGAAAATAAGAACAATCCGAAATTCCTTTTTGATACTGTGGCAAAGCTAACTAAAAAGCAGCATTCCCCAAGAGAGGATGACTTTCACTTTAGCAGTGATAAATTCATGAACTTCTTTGAGGAAAAGATTATGATTATTAGAAAGCAAATTACGGACTCCTCTTTAAACCTGCGTATTCCTCCAAACCTCAGTTGTCCTGAGTCTGCACAACTCTGCCAGGACCTAGGATCAAGAGAGACGCTCAAGTGTTTTAGTACTATATCTCTTGACACAATGATGAAAATAATCATGGCCTCTAAACCTTCAAGCTGTATACTGGACCCTATTCCAACTAAACTACTGAAAGAGCTGCTTCCTGTGCTTGGCCCTCCTATGTTGAACATAATAAACGGCTCTCTATCCACTGGATGTGTACCAAACTCACTAAAAGTGGCAGTAATAAAGCCTCTCTTGAAAAAGCCAAACCTTGACCCAGAAAATATAAAAAACTATCGGCCTATATCGAATCTTCCATTCCTCTCAAAGATTTTAGAGAAGGCTGTTGCGCAGCAACTCACTGCCTTCCTGAAGACAAACAATGTATACGAAATGCTTCAGTCTGGTTTTAGACCCCATCATAGCACTGAGACGGCACTTGTGAAGGTGGTAAATGACATTTTAATGGCATCGGACCGAGGCTCTGCATCTGTCCTCGTGCTCCTAGACCTTAGTGCTGCTTTTGATACCATCGATCACCACATTCTTTTGGAGAGATTGGAAACCCAAATTGGTCTACACGGACATGTTCTGGCCTGGTTTAGGTCTTATCTGTCGGAAAGATATCAGTTTGTCTCTGTGAATGGTTTGTCCTCTGACAAATCAACTGTACATTTCGGTGTTCCTCAAGGTTCTGTTTTAGGACCACTATTGTTTTCACTATATATTTTACCTCTTGGGGATGTTATTCGAAAACATAATGTAAACTTTCACTGCTATGCGGATGACACACAGCTGTACATTTCAATGAAACATGGTGAAGCCCCAAAATTGCCCTCGCTAGAAGCATGTGTTTCAGACATAAGGAAGTGGATGGCTGCAAACTTTCTACTATTAAACTCGGACAAAACAGAGATGCTTGTTCTAGGTCCCAAGAAACAAAGAGATCTTCTGTTGAATCTGACAATTAATCTTAATGGTTGTACAGTCGTCTCAAATAAAACTGTGAAGGACCTCGGCGTTACTCTGGACCCTGATCTCTCTTTTGAAGAACATATCAAGACCATTTCGAGGACAGCATTTTTCCATCTACGTAACATTGCAAAAATCAGAAACTTTCTGTCCAAAAATGATGCAGAAAAATTAATCCATGCTTTTGTCACTTCTAGGTTAGACTACTGCAATGCTCTATTTTCCGGCTACCCGGATAAAGCACTAAATAAACTTCAGTTAGTGCTAAATACGGCTGCTAGAATCCTGACTAGAACCAAAAAATTTGATCATATTACTCCAGTGCTAGCCTCTCTACACTGGCTTCCTGTCAAAGCAAGGGCTGATTTCAAGGTTTTACTGCTAACCTACAAAGCATTACATGGGCTTGCTCCTACCTACCTCTCTGATTTGGTCCTGCCGTACATACCTACACGTACGCTACGGTCACAAGACGCAGGCCTCCTAATTGTCCCTAGAATTTCTAAGCAAACAGCTGGAGGCAGGGCTTTCTCCTATAGAGCTCCATTTTTATGGAACGGTCTGCCTACCCATGTCAGAGACGCAAACTCGGTCTCAACCTTTAAGTCTTTACTGAAGACTCATCTCTTCAGTGGGTCATATGATTGAGTGTAGTCTGGCCCAGGAGTGGGAAGGTGAACGGAAAGGCTCTGGAGCAACGAACCGCCCTTGCTGTCTCTGCCTGGCCGGTTCCCCTCTTTCCACTGGGATTCTCTGCCTCTAACCCTGTTACGGGGGCTGAGTCACTGGCTTGCTGGGGCTCTCTCGTGCCGTCCCTGGGGGTGCGTCACCTGGGTGGGTTGATTCACTGTTGTGGTCGGCCTGTCTGGGTTGCCCCCCTTGGGTTGTACCGTGGCGGAGATCTTTGTGGGCTATACTCGGCCTTGTCTCAGGATGGTAAGTTGGTGGTTGAAGATATCCCTCTAGTGGTGTGGGGGCTGTGCTTTGGCAAAGTGGGTGGGGTTATATCCTTCCTGTTTGGCCCTGTCCGGGGGTGTCCTCGGATGGGGCCACAGTGTCTCCTGACCCCTCCTGTCTCAGCCTCCAGTATTTATGCTGCAGTAGTTTATGTGTCGGGGGCTAGGGTCAGTTTGTTATATCTGGAGTACTTCTCCTGTCCTATTCGGTGTCCTGTGTGAATCTAAGTGTGCGTTCTCTAATTCTCTCCTTCTCTCTTTCTTTCTCTCTCTCGGAGGACCTGAGCCCTAGGACCATGCCCCAGGACTACCTGACATGATGACTCCTTGCTGTCCCCAGTCCACCTGGCCATGCTGCTGCTCCAGTTTCAACTGGCCTGGGCCCTAGGACCATGTCCCAGGACTACCTGACATGAGGACTCCTTGCTGTCCCCAGTCCACCTGGCCATGCTCCTGCTCCAGTTTCAACTGTTCTGCCTTACTATTATTCAACCATGCTGGTCATTTATGAACATTTGAACATCTTGGCCACGTTCTGTTATAATCTCCACCCGGCACAGCCAGAAGAGGACTGGCCACCCCACATATGCTCTCTCTAATTCTCTCTTTCTTTCTCTCTCTCGGAGGACCTGAGCCCTAGGACCGTGCCCCAGGACTACCTGACACAATGCCCCAGTCCACCTGACTGTGCTGCTGCTCCAGTTTCAACTGTTCTGCCTTATTATTATTCGACCATGCTGGTCATTTATGAACATTTGAACATCTTGGTCATGTTCTGTTATAATCTCTACCCGGCACAGCCAGAAGAGGACTGGCCACCCCACATAGCCCGGTTCCTCTCTAGGTTTCTTCCTAGGTTTTGGCCTTTCTAGGGAGTTTTTCCTAGCCACTGTGCTTTTACACCTGCATTGTTTGCTGTTTGGGGTTTTAGGCTGGGTTTCTGTACAGCACTTTGAGATATCAGCTGATGTACGAAGGGCTATATAAATAAATTTGATTTGATTTGTGTGTGTGGGGGAGCTGGCGGGGGCATTGTTTGAGAGCGAGCATAATGTATTTGTATTCCAATTATTTCCTTAAATCAATGCGACACACAGTGACACATGCCACATTGGCTGTGTTTACACAGGTAGACCAATTTTAATCTTTTATTTCACTAATTGTCCTTTTGTCCAATCATATCAGCTCTGAAAAATAATTGGGATGACTTTGTAAAAGCAGCCAAAGACTGCTGCGTGTGTACAAGTACAAACCTCTCCTGAAGGACCTCTGTGTCCGAGAGCATCCATCTTGAGGAGACCTACAGTGAGCAGCATTATTCCCGTCCCAACCTTATTTGTGCCAGCAGGTACTGGGTCAGTGTGACACAGATCTCTGCTCCTTATGCTATGTAAGCTAATCCAGCTCTTCTTCTTCCCAAAGTGATGTCCCAGTAACTCCTGTTGGTATACCAGGGAGGTGTGTGTTTAATGGATTGTTTATTAGGACCTCTTTTAGCCCACAATGGGACAACATATAGGTATAGTACAGTAACATTCATAACATACAGTATTGAAAGTGTGGAAGCTGCTCTTGAGCAATAGCCTTCATTAAAGCCTTATCAAATCTGGGTCTTTCTTTCAGGGTCCCCTGTTAGGCCCATCTCTCATTCCTCACTTCAGCTAACTAGGTCCCCTCACAGCCGGATCATTGTACTGTAGTATTAAATAAGTGGATCACTCTCAAATCTTAATAATTGAGTCTTCATGGCAGTTATACCAAAGGGAATGTCTGACTGTCAATGTGCTATTTCCAAGATAATAAAAAACTAGAAAAATCAGTGTTGAGGTCAAATGATGCTCTCCGCGACGCCAGACAAGATGTGACTTGTCTTGCCTTGCTATTAAATAGCTTCACAACGTCTGCGTCCCAAATGGCACCCTATTTGCGATGTAGTGAACAACCTTTGACCAGGGCCCATGACCCAGAACCCTGGAGTGCACTAATAAGGAATAGGGTGCCATTTGGGACTTAACCAGAGAGAGATCTTCTCTCCTTGCTCTCCCTTTCTGCTCAAACGCCTGTCTCTGTGTCTCTGCTGGAGAAGAGTAATTAAACAATTACACACCGGCGAGAGGAGAGAGCTCTCCATATGTTAATGCATACACTCCTCACAGTTAGAAGACCTTGATAAAGGAGGCGAGAGGAGAGAGCTCTCCATATGTTAATGCATACACTCCTCACAGTTAGAAGACCTTGATAAAGGAGGTGAGAGGAGAGAGCTCTCCATGTTAATGCATACACTCCTCACAGTTAGAGGACCTTGATAAAGGAGGCGAGAGGAGAGAGCTCTCCATGTTAATGCATACACTCCTCACAGTTAGAAGACCTTGATAAAGGAGGCGAGATGAGCTCATTTCTTGATAAAGGAGGCGAGAGGAGAGAGCTCTCCATGTTAATGCATACACTCCTCACATTTAGAAGACCTTGATAAAGGAGGCGAGAGGAGAGAGAGCTGCTCTCCTCACAGTTAGAAGACCTTGATAAAGGAGGCGAGAGGAGAGAGCTCTCCATATGTTAATGCATACACTCCTCACATTTAGAAGACCTTGATAAAGGAGGCGAGAGGAGAGCTCTCCATATGTTAATGCATACACTCCTCACAGTTAGAAGACCTTGATAAAGGAGGCGAGAGGAGAGAGCTCTCCATATGTTAATGCATACACTCCTCACAGTTAGAAGACCTTGATAAAGGAGGCGAGAGGAGAGAGCTCTCCATATGTTAATGCATACACTCCTCACAGTTAGAAGACCTTGATAAAGGAGGCGAGAGGAGAGAGCTCTCCATATGTTAATGCATACACTCCTCACAGTTAGAAGACCTTGATAAAGGAGGCGAGAGGAGAGAGCTCTCCATATGTTAATGCATACACTCCTCACAGTTAGAAGACCTTGATAAAGGAGGCGAGAGGAGAGAGCTCTCCATGTTAATGCATACACTCCTCACAGTTACAAGACCTTGATAAAGGATGCGAGAGGAAAGAGCTCTCCACTTAGCACTCCAAATAGCCCAGCATTCTTTAAGTTTTCTTCATTAGATAGTTTGGGTTTGTCAGTGCAAATGGCTGCATTTTAGATATTACATTGATGTGAGGGCACAGTATGGGGTTACTTAAGAGGTTAAGAGTACACATTTAGGCTTCATAACTCCTGCAAAGGCTGTAAGGGGAAGTAAACATTTTGTTAAGTTTGGTTCTAGGCTTATTTGCTTTAAAATCATCAAAGTTGGAAACAATCCCCTCAGTCATAGGAAAAACAGAGCTGCATTTTCTGGTGGGCTGGGACGAGAACAACCTGTGTGTGTGTGTGTGCATGGGCCCGAGGTCTTGAGAGGGGAAGGAGCATGGCTAGAGGGGGTGGGTGAAGGAGCAGTGTGTCATGGGTGTGGTGGGGGATATGGGTCTTCTGCAGTTTGGTCATTCAATCACATTAGTCATTGGCCATGTTCGAGAGCATCAAAACGGTGATGTATCACAGGTAAATTGTGACTGACTGATCTACAAATAAGATAGTTATGGGGTAGTTATTTATGATGCAAGGTGATTTGTAGATCAGTCAATCTCGACTCACCTTTAAAGTTGGCTGCAATGTCAAACGCTCCCATTGTCTCTTCACTCTGTTTGACAGTGATATGGGTGTGTTCCTTAGTGTGCATTTCACTGATTCAGTATAGATATATCAATATAGATAGTAATTTTAGCAGTATCTCTGCTTCAGTCTAAAACAAAAGCAAGTTGTAACAGTTTGACATTAATTTGTGCACCTCTGTTCGCAATAAGGATCCAGAATATTTGTCTCTGTGATCATGTCATGATGAGTGCCCTACGTTGAAACCTTAGCATTTCTCCTGCCACACTAAGTTGTCCTTATCGTCAACATAACAGCTCTACAATATCTGATTACATGTAAATCCAATACATTTAAGTAGAAGACAGAGCCAGGTGTGTGTGTGTGTGTGTACGTGTGTGTGGAAATGTTGTAGAGAATAAAACAAACATCTCATTGGACCATATCACCAAAACAAAACCCAACAGAGTACATAGCATATTCAACCTCTGTTTATTTGATAAATCTTTTGTCCATCAAAATGGAGGATGCCAACATACAGCTAACAAACATACCGGCGAGGAAGAATGACAGACAGTAGACACAGCTAGGGCACAAGATGAGAATATTGATTCACAGTCCTCTTTTTGTCCAATCACAGAGAGGGAGTGGGTGGGGGGGGGTGGGGGGGGGGCTACTGTCACTGTCTGCCCTTGATCCTCATTGGGTGCTACAGGCGTATGGATAGCTACATACCACACTGACCCTGAGGGGGTAAACACCACAGAACTAGAATAAGTAGAACGGGCCTCCCCATTCAAGTCAATGATGCAATAATGGGAGGATTGGCAGCCATTTTGAGTGTACCCATGAATTTAGCTGTCAAATTGCTATTGTCAAATGTTCTAAGCCCTTTCTATTAATTATATTTCTATGGTAAACACAACAGCCCTATGGGTTTATGCATACATGTAGAACATCACACTCAGGAATGAAATGGACTGTATGCATGGATCTACTGCATGTGTCCTGGCCACTAGTGTCACTCAATACTGTTAGTTAATCTGCCCATGCCTAAGAATAGGATTGCACCAACGACAGTGACAGTACGATACACCTCACTGCCTATGTGAGTCTCTGAAGGTGGGAATAAAACAAGGTCGGAAGCAGGAGCGACAGTGGAGACAAGGGGATAATAGTTACACATGGGGAGGATGGTGACGAAGACTGTCTTTGGCTCCATTCCAATAATCCCAACTGAAATACTACTTCAAATGCAGCAACGTATTGGCCATATTCTAAATGGTATGCTTGCGTGGATATGGGAGACTTTTTTGTGCCCGGTTGTCTCAATTCAGTGGAAGAATGTAGATATTAGTGATATTAGATATTAACTACACAATCCTAATTGTAATAGACTGTGTACACTATCATCATAATTGGTTTATTTGATATACCACAAACACCACCACAAACACCCCCTTTAACCACCACTCAAACTCCCTCCTCTAGGTCACCTCAGATGTAGCCTCTGCCGAGTTCCCAACAACCGGATGTTCCGGTTTTCAGTGGAACCTGTGACTCGATTTCCGCTTTTGGACATTAGCAAGGTGACACTCCATCTTAACTCCTCCTCCACATTTACTGGATTGGTTGAACAGTGCAGAAGAGAACCTCCCCTGACAGTTTTTTCTTCTTCTTCTTGTCAAGAACAGTATGTCGGGGATCTTTTACACCTCCTACATTAGGTTACCTCAGAGGCAGCGTGGTTTCAACAAGTCACATCACATCATGTACATCAACAAAGACAGTGGCCACGGCCACACGCTATGGCTATGTTTATAACAGTGGATGTGGTGCAGTACATAGAAATTCCTGCTGCATCACGGTGGAAAACTTACTGGTGTCGTCCCAAACGGCAGCCTTTTCCAGGACCCGCCAAGGGACACTCTGTCAACAAGAAAACAGATGTTTTCACACCGGCCCTCCTACTTTTTAAAATGATGAGAGGCCACATTCTACAGACGTCGTTGACAACCTGGGCTAAACCAAATCCTCTTAGATGTGGATGTAGTTGGAAGTGGAAGTGGACCAACACCATAGGCAGTGATGGTACAGACCAGGCGGGTAGTTGGTGATGGCAGTGAGTTATTGCAACACAGAGTAAGAGGATGGTCATTTCTGATGACCGGAATTGGAGATGAGTGGTAACTGGTGAATGACACAAACATTGAAGATTGATATAGCGTCTGATAGGATTAAGTTCTGTGGTTGTGATGTCGTGTCGGTGTCTCTCTTCCATCTCCTGATGATGAAACACAAAATGGCCGCTTGGCAATGGTGTACATTTCTCCTGGAAAGTCTCTCTATTTGACCAAGACAAGCCATCACTGTCCTTTTCTTGCACAGAAGTATCAACATGTTATGTTAGCTACCAACAGAGAAAGACAAAGTAAATACACAAGATCATGGGTTTTTAAGCAAAGGATTGGTTGAGGGGGTTGAATAGCTAATATCACCCGACAGCAGGACAGGTCCTAGCTTGAGGGAGAGGGTTGCAACAATCAGCGTGGTCTCTCCTCAAGCAGACAGACATTTCTTTCTGTCTCCTTTGTTTCAGCAGGCATGCGGTGGTGAGATAAAATATATAATCAAGTATCTATTTACACATAATTAAAACGGTTTCAATTTAAAATCATCCTTTTCCCATTAATGAAAAGTAAACTGTAAACATGCACACTTTTTACTGAGTCGCCTCGATCCAGGCTCCGTAAGGACTACACACAAAAAATGTGTCCAATGACCGTCGACCAATGATGCTATGTTAGGATTGTAGAGGTGATGTGGTCAATGAAATGTTTCCCATACGTACTGGTTAGAGGTGTTGCAGGGTCAGACAGACCCTGGGGTCCACAGAGATAAAGGCTGTGTCCCAAATGGCACCCTATTCCCTATATAGTGCACTACTTTTGATAGGATTTTGGTCAAAAGCCGTAAACTATATTAGGATTAGGGTGCCTTGGGACTAAACCAATGTTTTACCCCATGGTCATTGGACATGTGTCTCTGTTTAGTGGGGCCTGGACACGAGAGTCTCGGCTCAGTGTGGTTTTAAAGGGAACTCGGGGCGAAGACATCAAAGCCTCGTCCCATGAGTGGTGCTCTGGTGAGTCCTAATGGCACCTAATGGAATAGGGTGCCATTTGGGACAAACAATTAAGTGTACCATGGAGGCTCACTGCCCCCACCCCCCTGGGCCCTGCACCCTAACCCCTACATCCTAGGGTATGAGGGTGCTCGACACCAAAGGGAATGTGTTGTGAACCAGCCCCAGACAGTTATTCAAGTGACCCACTGAAGAACACTGATCTGTATGTACTCTTCTAAACTATCCCACTGGGCACAGATGTCAATTCGATGTCTATTCTACGTTGGTTCAACGTGGAACAGATATGGAAACAACATTGATTCAATCAGTGTTTGCCCAGTGGGATGCCTCAAAGCTCTACACTAATAATATATTATAATATATTATTAAAAACACAAAAACTAAATCTGTCATTCTGCCCCTGAACAAAGCAGTTAACCCACTGTTCCTAGGCCGTCATTGTAAATAAGAATTTGTTCTTAACTGACTTGCCTAGTTAAATAAAGGTTCAATAAAATAAAATAAAAATGTATGTGTAATACACATCTTCCAGAATATACAAATACTGTATCTGCACATATATAGTTGGCCACTATAGTTGGGACAGTAATATTTTCATACGGGTAGTGGTATATCTTAGTACATGGACACCACATTCATACGGGTAGTGGTATATCTTAGTACATGGACACCACATTCATACGGGTAGTGGTATATCTTAGTACATGGATACCACATTCATACGGGTGTCTAGCCTGTTCAGCTTTTGCCGTTAGGTTTGACTCCTATGTGTGATTTTCAGTTCAGCCCATTTCAATTGATAACATATCTTCCTGTTGCTTCAATGGTGCCATCCAGCAACAAACATGATTTGAATAACACCCACCATTTTACAGCCAGCGAGCCCTCACCCCTGGCCTCCTAGTTTTGCACTCTTGGACACTTCACATTGCGAGCTAATGTTTTTACACTGTAATTAGGAATAGTGTTTCACAAGATAGATCCTCCCGAAATAGCAGGTTAAATTTAGTTCCTGTCCACGCTATGGTAAATCAGACCCCTAAGGCCTGGGGCAGTCAGGGCAGGCTGTTATATACCAGCACTAGCTAGCTGAATCCATTTCAATCTCTAAAAGTCTTCTGGGACATCTGCAGCTGGATGAGGCTTGTTGATTCAACCTATGGATGAGGCTTGTTGATTCAACCTTTAGATATCCTACTAGGCAGCAGGTACCAATGCTTATTCAACCTAAAGCTATCTTAGTGGGCACTTCTGATCGATCGGGACTTCTCTCATCTCTACGGTGATACATGTAACATTACAGTAAGGACCTACCCTCCTTCAGTCACCTCTTCCTCTACACTGAACTCTGCTCTTACAGAGGTCCTACTGGGCTCTTCTTAATGGTGCAACAGACTTATCTCACATTCTCTAGTGATATATATCTAGTCCACTCCTCACTCCTCACCCCAAACTCCTTTGGTCTTCTCTACACTGGGTTTCTTTCTTCAACCTATAGCTGATCCTACTCGGCACTTCTGAGGGGGACATGGGACTCCGCTCTCATCTCACGTCGCTACAGTGATACATATAAGTAAGGTCCACGTCTCTCTCCAACCTCTTTTGGTCTCCCCTGTACACTGGGCTCTGTTCCACTGATCTGGCTCGAAGGACCAATGGCCTTGCCATTTGGAGGAGAACAATAAAACCAGTCTAAGTTGAGGACCTGTGTGACAGTCTCAGAGGGGTTTATACACTTACTAAGATGGTGGGTGACCTGTCTACAGTATGTGAATAAGCCACATGAAGATAAACAGAAAAGCCTCCAGTCCTTGCCATTTGTTTGACCTGACACCAGATCAGCTATTGATATTCTACAAAACTAGGCTAAAGATGGTTGTTGTGAGCAAATATGCTGGGGGGCAAAAATCCCTGCATGTTAGTTTGAGTTTCCCATGCTTCCCAGGCCATTGTTACTGTGTGTTTTGCCCTGCTGCCACCGTCAAGCGTAAACGAAGCAGTCAATAATAGATGATCTCTTTCCGTTTCATCTCTCAGGCAGTGCAGTGTTCTGTGCCATGGAGAGACACTGGAGTGAATACTCTACAAGCTCTGATCCATTATTCAACAGGCTCCTCAAAGAGAGAGGAGAACTTGCACACACGCACACACATACGCACACATGCACACACACGCACACACACACGCACACACACACGCACGCACACACACGCACGCACACAACACAGCCATACTACTTTCATCTGCTGTATGTCAATCATCCCATCCCTTGCTCTCGTTCTTTTGCACTCTTTCTTTTCTTCAACTCTTCTCTTCCCATTCCCCTTCTGCTGCTTCTCTCTTTGTCTCACTCTCTCTTTATGTGTTTCCTTATCACTCCATCTCTCTATCCCTCCATTTGAGAACCAAGGCAGTATCCTAGATGAACCTATATGCTGCTGGCACTGTGTTTTGCCAAGGCAGTGTGGCATTACTGATGGGTCTGGGGCTGAAGCTGAGTCTGGAGCTGAGGTTGACTGAGCTAGTGTGCCAGTGGCAGGGTCAGAGTTCAGAGTTCACAGGAAGTTCTAGAAGCTAGAACATGGATACACAGGAAGTGGTCATTACACTGAGAGGAAGTCAGTTCATTCTGAAGTGGTACTGTAGGTCCAAGGGGCAATGCCTTGGTCTGTGGGACCTATTGAGTTGTCCCGAGGGGTTGGTGAATGTGTTTGTGAAGAGGGGGGAGTTTGAAGTGTCCTCCTCACTCATAGTCCCGACTTCTGTTGCGTCTCTTGAAGAACAAGAAGGGGCTCTTCTGAGGAGGGCCCAGTAGCATGGGAACCTGGTTCTTATGTGTGATCTTGATCTGTAAGGGGAGGAGGGACAAGATGAAACGATATTCAGCAACTCTTGTAGGACAATGGAAGTTTGCTTCAGAAACCAATATTCCTTCATCCATAGGAGGGACAAGAGGATATTTGACCAGGAAGTGTCCAGAAGTCTGGTCCTTCTTTTCTACTTCTAAATCCTTAACATATAATGTTATGTTATTTTACCATCATTTCCTGCTAAAGAAATATCCAGCTTTTCATGCTAACCCACAGATAGAAGATGAACTTTTCAGAGCAACTATCTGACCTTGAAATCCAAATAACCAACAAAGTACAGAACATCGAACACTGTGCCTCAGCTCAGCCTGACATCCCCGCAGGTTCAACTGCATAAAGGAGGATGGGGCGCTGAGGTTTAGGGTGACACACTTCTTTTCTCAACACTATTTAAATTGAATTGTTCTATATATAGCAGAGGGCATTTTGCTGTTGCTACGTGATGTGTGAATGGATTCCAGCGAGCATTTCCTCCTCCTCTAATGACATAACCAGTCAGTGGTCCGCTGTGACAAAACACTGTTTCAATTAACACAGCTGTCACAGTGAAGGTGGGGAGTGTGATGGAGAGGGATGGAGGGAAGAGAGAAGGAGAGAAGGAAATTGAAAAGGCATAGGGAGCAGGAAGGGAGGCAGGTGGAGGTGTAGCGTGGGTGTAGGGTGTGTGTTAGTGTGTGTGGTGAGTCTCTGACCGTGCATGGGGGCTGCATCCAAGGCTCCCCATCAATCTGCATGGGCAGCAGCCGGGATGTCCTGTGAGTAGAGAGATAGGGGGTCAGAGTCAGATCACATGCACCTCTGAGGCTCGATTTCCCCATTCATACTGTCCATACCATCCCAGGACCAGAGTCAAACACTGCTGTCTTTGTTCCCACGAGTCCTTTTTCCAGAACAGGCCCCCACTCTAAACAAACTCACAGACCCCCCCACACACACACGCTCACACACACACACACAAAGATAGTTTAAGCCTTTCATGTATGCCTCACCAGCTAGGGAAACTCAGTATGGGAGAATGACTGATGAATGTTATTTTAATTCTGTTTTCGGGAAAATATTTAGGGTAGGCTGAAACAGGTGAGGGGAAAGCTTTGACTGAGTCCACTATAAACTGTACTTTAACTGGCCTTACTGTGAATGTTTAATGGAGCGGGAACTGCTAGAGCAACAACAACATGTGAACTAATTCCACTTTTCTAAAACAGATTGGTTGGTTGGCATATCCAAAAGTGGCCTGAGTGCCCTCAGACGTGTGAAAAAGCTCATCTGTCAGGCCATGATGGCCAGACTCTCTGTGGCTGTAATGAGTGAGTCAGCAGGTCAATGTTCTGTTTACTGGACACAGAGGCTAAGAAGAAACTTCTGTTTTAAAGAGTGTGAAGTGAGGAAGAGAAGGGAGCAGGAGACACTTCTGTTTTAAAGAGTGTGAAGTGAGGAAGAGAAGGGAGTAGGAGACACTTCTGATTTAAAGAGTGTGAAGTGAGGAAGAGAAGGGAGCAGGAGACACTTCTGATTTAAAGAGTGTGAAGTGAGGAAGAGAAGGGAGCAGGAGACACTTCTGTTTTAAAGAGTGTGAAGTGAGGAAGAGAAGGGAGCAGGAGACACTTCCGTTTTAAAGAGCGTGAAGTGAGGAAGAGAAGGGAGCAGGAGACACTTCTGTTTTAAAGAGTGTGAAGTGAGGAAGAGAAGGGAGCAGGAGACACTTCTGTTTTAAAGAGTGTGAAGTGAGGAAGAGAAGGGAGCAGGAGACACTTCTGATTTAAAGAGTGTGAAGTGAGGAAGAGAAGGGAGCAGGAGACATTTCTGTTTTAAAGAGTGTGAAGTGAGGAAGAGAAGGGAGCAGGAGACACTTCTGTTTTAAAGAGTGTGAAGTGAGGAAGAGAAGGGAGCAGGAGACACTTCTGTCTGCGGGACTCAGCTCTGGTTTTGGTGACGGAGACACAATGGGATGGAAGTGGGGAGGAGAAGGGAGGAAGAGGGGTGGAGGGATGGATGGAGAGACAGAGGGGATAGTTGCAGGAAGGGTCCTGACCTGATGGTGACGTTAGCACATTGGGCCAGTCTGCGGCCAGCACTCTTCAGGCCTGAGTAGATCTTCCCCATCTCCATGGCACCCTCCAGACCCACCACCTCCAGCAACTGGTCGCTCAGGTCTGGGAGAGGGAGAGGGAGATCAGTTAATACTTTCTGAGCAAAGAAAGAACAAAAGAAATAGAGAATGGTAAAGTGCATTAACGAGTTTTGAAGAGTTTTAGTTAGGTCATAGAAGGGCACTAGAACAGCTGACAGGCTGTAGTACTTTTTGATTGTGGCCCCTATTTTTTTAAATAAATCAAATCAAATGTTATTGGTCACATACAGATATAAATCAGATGTTATTGCGGGTGTAGTGAAATGCTTGTGTTCCTAGCTCCAACAGTGCAGTAGTATCTAACAATACGCACAAATCTAAAAGTGAAAGAATGGAATTAAGAAATATATAAATACTGGATCGACCAATGTCTGAGTGGCATTGACTAAAATGCAGTAGAATAGAATACAGTATATACAAATGAAATGAGTAAAGCAATATGTAAACATTATTAAAGTGACTAATGTTCCATTATTAAAGTGACCAGTGATTCCAAGTCTATGTATATAGGGCAGCAGCCTCTAAGGTGCAGGGTAGCATAACCAGTGGAAGGTGGCTAGTGATGGCTATTTAACAATCTGATGGCCTTGAGATAGAAGCTGTTTTTCAGTCTCTCTGTCCCATCTTTGATGCACCTGTGGAGGAACTTGAAGCTTTCCACCTTCTCAACTGCTGTCCCGTCGTTGTGGATAGGGGCGTGCTCCCTCTGCTGTTTCCTGAAGTCCACGATCAGCTCCTTTGTTTTGTTGACATTGAGTGAGAGGTTATTTTCGCTGTCTCGTCATTGTTGGGAATCAGGCCTACTGCTGTTGTGTCGTCTGCAAGCTTGACGATTGAGTTGGACTCGTGCGTGGCCACGCCGTCATGGGTGAACAGGGAGTACAAGAGGTGGCTGAGCACCCTTGTGGGGCCCCTAAGTTGAGGAACAGCAAAGTGGAGATGTTGTTACCGATGTTCACCACCTGGGGGTGGCCCGTCAGGAAGTCCAGGACCGAGTTGCACAGGGCGGGATTCAGAACTCGGGCTCCGAGCTTAATGATGAGATTGGAGGGTGCTATGGTGTTGAATGCTGAGCTATAGTCAATGAACAGCATTCTTACATAGGTATTCCTCTTGTCCAGAGGGATAGGGCAATGTGCAGCGCGATGTGATTGCATCATCTGTGGATCTTTTGGGGCGGTAAGCAAATTGAAGTGGGTCTAGGTTGTCAAGTAGATGTTACATGATCCTTAACTAGCCTCTCAAAGCACTTCATGGTGGCAGAAGTGAGTGCTACAGGGCGATAGTCATTTAGTTCAGTTTGCTTTCTTGAGTACATGAACAATAGTGGACATCTTGAAGCAAGTGGGAAAGCGGACTGGGATAGGGAGCGTTTAAATCCAGCCAGCTGGTCTGCGCATGCTCTGAGGACGCGGCAAGGGATGACGTCTGGGCCGGCAGCCTTGTGAGGGTTAACACGTTTAAATGTCTTTCTCACGTCGGCCACGGAGAAGGAGAGCCCACAGTCCTTGGTCGGTGGCACTGTGTTATCCTCAAAGAGGGCAAAGAAGGTGTTTAGCTTGTCCGGAAGCAAGACGTCGGTGCCTGCGACATGGCTGGTTTCCCTTTGTAGTCCGTGATTGTCTGTAGTCCCTGCCACATACGTCTCGTGTCTGAGCCGTTGAATTGCGACTCCACTTTATCTCTCTACTGATGTATTTTTATTCATCCTCTCGTTAAGAATACACTCATCCTCATATGCTTATGGTTCAGGAACTTTAGATAGCTAAAGAAGGTAATTAATGCCTTAATAAAGCACCCAGGAAATTGATTTTCCGCATACAATTTAAATAGATTCTTCAACTATTCAGGTCTGGTTTCTTCCTCTACTTTCTACCCACGACAATCTCAATGTCTCTCATTTGCTTCCTCTCACTCTCTGTCTAACTTAACCATATCCCCAGTTAATCAGCCATGTCAGTGTGAGCAGATTTCAGGTGCTCCTGAACTGATTAACAGTGCAGGGCCTGTGCTCTGCCAGCTGACCACCTAAAGATATCCTGCCTAGTTTATCCACACAGAGAGAGCTGAGCCTGCCTGTCTGTCTGTCTGCGATAGTGAATCACTGGAGCCATCCTCAGCCCAGTGAGGGACAAACACACACAGAGACACGCACAAGCACATACACACACAGCACTGATCGGACCATCTCAAAGGGCCCCGTACCTAATTTCACTCCTGTCCCATACAAGCCCTAACATGCAGGGATGCCTGTTTTGACTGACTAGGTTATAGTCGAATTGTGACAGTGTGTGTGTGTGTGTGTGTGTGTGTGTGTGTGTGTGTGTGTGTGTGTGTGTGTGTGTGTGTGTGTGTGTGTGTGTGTGTGTGTGTGTGTGTGTGTGTGTGTGTGTGTGTGTGTGTGTGTGTGTGTGTGTGTGTGTGTGTGTGTGCAGTCATGCCTGTTTTGACTGACTAGGCTATAGGGGGACTGTGACTGTGTGTGTGTGTGTGTGTGTGTGTGTGTGTGTGTGTGTGTGTGTGTGTGTGTGTGTGTGTGTGTGTGTGTGTGTGTGTGTGTGTGTGTGTGTGTGTGTGTGTGTGTGTGTGTGTGTGTGTGTGTGTGTGTGTGTGTAGTCATGCCTGTTTTGATTGACTAGGGCTATAGGCGTGCTGTACGGCCCTTGGCAGTTTCACATCGCTGTCACCCGAACCGTTCTGCCTTTATGCAACAAACAGGAAACGGTCGCGTGGCTGATTTATTTGAGAGGGAGGGAGGAGACGACTGGCTTGGCTTGCACAAGGGATCTGATGCAAGCTGAAGCTTGTGTGAGATGAACTTTCATTGGTGGTGAACACTTAGTAATGTACACAAAGGAAATGAGATTACTTCCACAAAAGTCTGTGAGAGGTCAAAGTGGCTATACATTGTTCTCGCTAAAATTATCTATATCTCCAGCACATATAAACATATTTGCTGTGCTGCATTCTGTGGAATCGCAATACATAAAGTACAGGTCATGTGTGTTCCATTTTAAGAATTTAGCCATTTTGTGCTTCACGCTAGATGCTGTTAAAGTTCATATGGGAATAAGTAAGTCAGTAAGTCTCTCGCACTCTTAAATATTTTACATGACAATTTTGCAGCAAATGACAGATGAGGGATGGGGTGAACCATTCAAAATCACCAAAGGTAAAACACAAGTAAAGATGCTGGCTCCACAGCATGACACATTACCTATGGGGTTAAAGCAAATACAACTGTAAGGTATCATTAATACACTGGAAACTACAAACACACAGTGTAAGCCTACAGCGAAATCTGATGTTTAATGTACTTCTGCTTCGACTTTAGTTTTCAGAGTGAGTCATCCTAAATACATTTTGTGGTCTCAATTTTTTCTACACAACTGAAATGATGCTTGGGCTGAGAAAGCAGTATTTGACATGCACAGAAAATAACTGATTGCTGTGAGAATAGATCTGCTGGGTTTGAAGAGGGGACAAAACACCCTTGCCATGGGGACAAATGGGAACAAATAGCCCTGTAGCCTCTCCCCTTTACCCCTGTGCCCCGGGTATATGCCCACTCATCAGTTATGGTCACACCGTCCTTAATCAACCAGCGGGGAAACCATCCTAAATCAGTCAGAGCAGGGGAAATCACTCTAAATACAAACATCCCCCATCCCTCTGCCTGCCTGCCTGCCTGCCTGCCTGCCTGCCTGCCTGCCTGCCTGCCTGCCTGCCTGCCTGCCTGTCCTATGGGGGCCATTTTGTGCTCCTGTGCCCTGGATGCCCACTGACTGATCAGACACGGGACACATCCTAAATACAAACACCCCCATCTTTCTGTTTCCCTGGTCCACTGGGGACATTTAACCCAGGGCGTCCCAGTGGTGGTGGCTATTTTGTCAGCCAATGCCTCATCCTTCCACAACCCAGGGGACTAGACTGGAGCACCAAGGACGCGTCCTAACTAAACCCTCGGCTTGTGTCCCACATGGCACCCTATGCCCTAGGGGTCTGGTCAAAAGTAGTGCACTATTTAGGGAATAGGGTGCCATTTGGGATGCAACCTCAGGCTCAGTCCCAGTAGTTTTTCCCAGAATGAATAATAGGATTGCGATCCATTAAGAGAAAACTGGGCATGAATAGCCCTGGATTAGTGGCGGAGGGACTAGTGACACTATGGACGCTATGCAGCCACTAGTACATACGCAGGTTTCACATGACAGATGGGACTCTACAGGGACTGGACTATCCAGAAACAGCAGAGCTCTTCTTGGTACATGAGATGATTTAATAAGAGCAGAGCTGAGTAAATAAACACATACAGAATATTCAACCTAATAGAACATGTTCTATATCTAATAGCTGGATATATTAATTGCCTAATAATTATATAGCAAAATGTTAGAAATGTTATAAAAATGTTAAATATTTACATATTGTATTATGTTACTTTTGTTTATTACATTGATATATTCCTATATCCTTATAATTAAAATTCCTTGGACACACCTACTCATTCAAGGGTTTTTCTTTATTTTGTATATTTTCTACATTGTAGAACAGTGAAGACAAAACTATGAAATAACACTTATGGAATCATGTAGCAAACAAAAAGTGTTCAACAAATGTAAATATATATTTTATATTTTAAATTCTTCAAAGTAGCCACCCTTAGCCTTGATGACAGCTTTGCTCATCCCAAAACATCTCAATTTGGTTGAAACCAGGTGATTGTGGAGACCAGGTCTTCTGATACAGCACTACATCACTCTCCTTCTTGGTAAAATAGCCCTTGCACAACCTGAGGTGTGTTTTTCATGTGGAAAAACAAATTATAGTCCCACTAAGCGCAAACCAGATGGGATGGCGTATCACTGCAGAATGCTGTGGTAACCATGCTGGTTAAGTGGGCCTTGAATTGTAAATAAATCACCAACAGTGCCATCAGCAAAGCACCCCCACACCACAACACCTCCTCCATGCTTCACGGTGGGAACCACGCATGCAGAGATCATCCGTTCACCTACTCGGCGCCTCACAAAGACACGGTGGTTGGAACCAAAAATCTCAAATTTGGACTCATCAGAGCATGTCCATTGCTCGTGCTTATTGGCCCAAGCAATTATTTTCTTATTATTGGTGTCTTTTAGTAGAGGTTTCGTTGCAGCAATTTGACCATGAAGGCCTGATTCACGCAGTCTCCTCTGAACAGTTGATGTTGAGATGTCTTACTTGAACTCTGTGAAGCATTTATTTGGGTTGCAACTCTAATGAATTTACCCTCTGCCGCAGAGGTAGGGCTATCTTCTGTTTACCACCCCTACCTTGTCACGACACAACTGATTGACTCAAATGCATTAATGCCAAAAGATGGCGCCGAAGAACATGGCTGACGTTTTACATTCTCCCAACCAATTGTGCTATTTTGTCATTTTCTTTGCGTTTTGTGTAACTTATTTTTGAACTTATTGTGTACACAATGTTGCTGCTACCGTCTCTTATGACCAAAAATAACTTCTGGACATCAGAAAAGCAATTACTCACCGTGGACTGGAAAAACTTGTTCCTTTAACGAGTCCGACGAGCAGGTTATCCTGCTGTCACTGGAACAGGCCCAGATCCACACCTTTTGCGTGAAGAAAACGCCAGAAAAGGGGCCGCAAATCAGGCATCCTTTTGAGAATCCGTAGGCGAGCGAGTAACTTCCACTGCCTTCGATTCTTCTTGCTAACGTGCAATCATTGGAAAATACAATCGATGACCTACGATTAAGATTATTCTACCAACGGGACATTAAAAATTGTAACATCTTATGTTTCACAGAGACGTGGCTGAACGAAGATACGGACAATATAGAGCTAGCGGGATTTTCCATGCACCGACAGAACAGAGACGCTACCTCTGGTAAGACTAGGGGTGGGGGGGTGTGTCTTTTTGTCAATAACAGCTGGTGAGCGATGTCTAATATTAAAGAAGTCTCGAGGTGTTGCTTGCCTGAGGTAGAGTACCTTATGATAAGCTGTAGACCACACTATCTACCAAGGGAGTTCTCATCTGTATTATTCATAGCCATCTATTTACCACCACAAAATGAGGCTGGCACTAAGACCGCTCTCAACCAGCTCTATAAGGCCATAAGCAAAGAAGAAAATGCTTACCCAGACGCTGCTCCTAGTGGCCAGGGACTTTAATGCAGGCAAACTTAAATCCGTTTCTCCAAATTTGTACCAGCATGTCACATGTGCAACCAGGGGAAAAAAATCCTATACCACCTTTACTCCACACACAGAGATGCATACAAAGCTCTCCCCCGCCCTCCATTTGTCAAATCTGACCATAATTCTATCCTCCTGATTCCTGCTTACAAGCAAAAACTAAAGCAGGAAGTGCCAGTGACTCGCTCAATACGGAAGTGGTCAGACGACGTGGATGCTACACTACAGGACTGCTTTGCTAGCACAGACTGGAATATGTTTCGGGATTCATCCAATGGCATTGAGGAGTATACCACCTCAGTCATCGGCTTCATCAATAAGTGCATCGATGACGTCGTCCCCACAGTGACTGTACGTACATATCCCAACCTGAAGTGTGAAGTGTGAACTGAAGTGTGCACGAGAGCACCAGCTATTCTGGATGACTGTGTGATAAGGCTCTCAGTAGCCGATGTGAACAAAACCTTTAAACAGGTCAACATTCACAAAGCTGCTGGGCCAGACGGATTACCAGGACGTGTACTCAAAGCATGCACGGACCAACTGTCAAGTGTCTTCACTGACATTTTCAACCTCTCTCTGACCGAGTCTGTAATACCTACATGTTTGAAGCAGACCACCATAGTCCCTGTGCCCAACGGAAGCTAAGGTAACCTGCCTAAATTATTACTGCCCCGTGTCACTCACGTCAGTAGCCACGAAGTGCTTTGAAAGGCTGGTCATGGCCTACATCAACACCATCATTCTGGACACCCTAGACCTACTCCAATTCGCATACTGCCCCAACAGATCCACAGATGACGCAATCGCAATCCACACTGCCCTTTCCCACCTGGACAAAAGGAACACCTATATGAGAATGCTATTAATTGACCACAGCTCAGCGTTCAACACCATAGTGCCCACGGAGCTCATCACTAAGCTAAGGACTCTGGTACTAAACACCTCCCTCTGCAACTTGATCCTGGACTTCCTGACTGGCCGTCCCAGGTGGTAAGAGTAGGCAACAACACATCTGCCATGATGGTCCTTAACACTGGGGCCCCCCAGGGTGTGTACTTAGTCCCATCCTGTATTCCCTGTTCACCCACGACTGCATGGTCAGGCACGACTCCAACATCATCATTAAGTTTGATTTGATTTTGAATGAACTTTAACACAGCACAACTGTTAAAAATACATTCCAGGTGACTACCTCATGAAGCTGGTTCAGAGAATGCCAAGACTGTGCGAAGTTGTGATCAAGGCAAAGGGTGGCTACTTTGAAGAATCTCAAATAAAAAAAATTATTTAGATTTGTTTAACACTATTTCATAGTTTTGATGTCTTCACTATTATTATACAATGTAGAAAATAGTTTTAAAAAATAAAGAAAAACCCTGGAATGAGTAGCTGTGTCCAAACTTTTTACTGCTACTGTATTTTTCTCAATCAATTCACAACTTCTGTGTATTTACTAATGACACAAAACTGGGAATTATTCTGGGTGAGGAAGAAATCACAAATGTTCCTGCCAGATATGTATATGATTGCCATAGCCTGAGGTACATCCCATGAACATTAATTTCCTGAAGTATTTACATTGTATATAACTTACAAGGGATACACAGTGTAACCATCATCCATGTACATTTTGTTTTTTATTTGTTCATTTTTTCATAATCATATTTGTATGGAATTAAATGTATCAACTAAAGATTACACAATACAACAGCAGTAGTGTTGTACCTGTATATTATTATTATAAACTGGATTTCATTATCCTCATTGCATTTACTGAAATGCTGTACCACTATACAGCTTTGGCAATATCTACAAATTGTATTTCAAGCCAATAAAGCAATGCGAGAGAGAGAGAGAGAGAGAGAGAGAGAGAGAGAGAGAGAGAGAGAGAGAGAGAGAGAGAGAGAGAGAGAGAGAGAGAGAGAGAGAGAGAGAGAGAGAGAGAGAGAGAGAGAGAGAGAGAGAGAGAGAGAGAGAGAGAGAGAGAGAGAGAGAGAGAGAGAGAGAGAGAGAGAGAGAGAGAAGAGAGAGAGAGAGAGAGAGAGAGAGAGAGAGAGAGAGAGCGAGAGAGAGAGAGAGAATCACCATGATACTTTTTTCTCTCCTCTCCAATGTTTCCCGCTCCATCAGATCTGAGCTGCTGTACTGCAGCGCTTCGACAATGAGGTAGAACTAATAATAGAGCAGAATAGAGGTCTTACATAACACAGAAACCCAGTGCATTGTGGGATGGATGGCGGGTAGCTGGCCAAACGACTTTTGCTCCTGCCGTGCCACGCTGGGTATAGTACAGAGATGCTCAACAATTAGGTTAAGACTAATGTGATGCAGTGAAACATACTGTTCACAAAACAGTTCAAAGGACTACATTTTTGAATGGGATGTGTTTGTGAGAGAGAGGAGAAAAGGAGAAATATGAAACAGTTCTACAAAATAATGTTTGAGGATTGTGATCAGTCCTTTGCAACCAGTCCTGCTATTCTCCACACCAGTTCAATAGTTTTCATAATGAACCACTTGGATACAATTGCTTTGGTGATACTATATGTAGATGTGAACCCCCTGAGAACAACCAGAACAGCCCCTAAGTACAGTACTTGTTCCAATAATTGCTCTGGTATTTATTTATAAACTAGTGTTTGTTGTTGTTTCCTTCCTCTGTCCCCTAGCTCCTGGCTCAGTCCGGATGTCATTGTCTCGGGGTGGCCGCAGTGGAGGCCGGAGTGAGGACAGATGGTCAAGAGGAACTAGACCCCACCATGAAACTGTTACTCCGGTAAAGTAAAGGTGCGTGGGCAGTAAAGGTGTGTGGGCAGGTGTGGCCTGCTTGGCCTGCTGACAGTATACAGGAATGATACACATACCCATTATTAGCTCCTCTCCTCTCACTAACCTTTCCTACATTTTCCTTTCTCACATGCTGTATATTTATACACGTTCTGTTCACATAACACATGCTATCTAATATAACAATAATATCCACAACCTCTTTAGCTGTCTATGCATCTCTTGTTAAGATGCGCCAAACTATGTTCTAATGTCATTCCCAAACGACACTGATCTTTTAGGACTCAGTTCTCAAGGGAAAAAAACGAATTGAACTTCAAACTCTTCAGATATGAGGGACACTTCTGAAAAGGCTCCTATTATCCCATAAGAAAGCCTGGCTCATTGAACCAGAATTTCTAGACTGTTGTAAGTATGTGCCAGGAAGCAATAGCTCTTCCCACAATCCTCTCTGGGTGGGTAGTTTTATTATATTTGTATCTATTTCTGTCATGGCAAACAACACAGGAGGGAAATGAAAAAGTAACCCTTCTGTTTTAGCTGTGTGAGAGAGAGCAACAGCAATAATCTGTATGGCAGAGCCCTGAAATAGCCCACACTATGGCAATGGGGGGACTTAAACTAGGAGCTGTTCAGGGGGAGGGTGGGTGGAGATGACTCCTGCAGGGGAGAGGTTGTGGGAACCTGGCCAGGCTTTAACCTGCAATGGCACACCTTTTACAACACACACAGAGAGAGCGAGAGAGAGCGCGAGAGCGAGAGCGAGAGCGAGAGCGAGAGCGAGAGAGAGAGAGAGAGAGAGAGAGAGAGAGAGAGAGAGAGAGAGAGAGAGAGAGAGAGAGCGAGAGAAACAAAAAGATAATTACTTGACACATTGGAAAGAATTAACAAAAAACAGAGCAAACTAGAATGCTATTTGGCCTTAAACAGAAAGTACACAGTGGCAGAATACCTGACCACTGTGACTGACCCAAACTTAAGGAAAGATTTGACTATGTACAGCATAGCCCTGCTATTGAGAAAGGCTGCCATAGGCAGACATGGCTCTCAAGAGAAGACAGGTTATGTGCTCACTGCCCACAAAATGAGGTGGAAACTGGCTACACTTCCTAACCTCCTGCCCAATGTATGACCATATTAGAGATACATAAACCAATTTTGATAAACTCCCATATCTACTGGGTGAAATTCCACAGTGTGCCATCACAGCAGCAAGATTTGTGACCTGTTGCCACAAGAAAAGGGCAACCAGTGAAGAACAAACACCATTGTAAATACAACCCATATTTATGCTTATTTATTTTCCCTTGTGTACTTTAACCATTTGTACATTGTTACAACACTGTATATTATATAATATGACATTTGTAATGTCTTTATTGTTTTGAAACATCTGTATGTGTAATGTTTACTGTTAATTTTTGTTGTTTATTTCACTTTGTATATTATCTACCTCACCTTGCTTTGGCAATGTTATCACATGTTTCCCATGCCAATAAAGCCCCTTGAATTGAATTGAATTGAATTGAGAGAGACAGACAGAGAGAGAGAGAGAGAGAGAGAGAGATAGATAGAGAGAGAGAGAGAGAGAGAGAGAGAGAGAGAGAGAGAGGTACTGAAGAGATAGAGTTGGGGAGGAGGAGGGTGGTAACAAGGGTGCTTCCTGCCCTGTCCCGGTCACTAAAGGACCCGTCAGCACCTCCTCTCAAGTGTTCCCCTCATCTGACCATTATCCATTTCCTCCCCATCAACAGCAGTAAATAACCCCTGACTTAATCTATAGACAGACAGTATTTTACACTCACCACTTTCCTTCCTTGCTCTGTAACTCGAGCTGGCTTGACTCTAGCTATCTCCTGTTCCCAGTTGTGTGACACTTCCATAGGGTGAACCTTCTAGTTGTAGGATATTTGTAGGAGGTGAATCAGAAATTTGAGGTGTCAGTCTGGAGAATCAGGCCAGCAGGGTTTTCACTCTGTGGTAAACTGACTAATTGTATTATCTGTAGAGCACAGCTTAAAAAAGAATGATCTTATTGCTGCAGAGTAAACAAGTGTCATCAACAATTAGTCATAAGCTGTACACACACACGTACATGCACACAGCTGTGTTTTCTGGAAATGTCTGGGTTTTTGGGGTTGTAAAAATGCTATCACCATTCAAAATCCTATGTTCCCTTACCCCTAAACCTAACCCTTAACCTAAACCAAACCTTTAAGCTTAAAATAGAATTGGAACCAATTCAGGACCTGATAAAAACCCTCTTTTCCAAACAGTTTTTGTTTTCCAACCTTTTCAGGACATTAAGGGGAAATGTTAGGACATTGGGGCCCTGATAATGTAGGAAAACAAGTACAAACACACTCACACACACTCCTTTCCCTCTGCCTCTCGAAGAGACGTCCTACTCCGCCCTTCTCTGCATTCTGTTTCCCAGAAGTTAATTTAATAAAGGTTCAACTCTGTGGGATGTAGCTAGACTAAAGCACAACATTCCCTCACATGCACATGCACACACAAACACGCATACACACGCACTTGTGACACACGTGCACAAGAAAGACACACAAACACAACGCTGAAAAGTAAATGACAATAACCATTCAATTGCATATGTCTAGAAAACATTCAAAATGCAAAAACTCCCCACGCACCCACTCACATACTGACACATACACTCATGCACATACTGACACACAGACAATCACATACATACTGACACGTGGAACTCATACACATACTGACACACAGACACTCATACACATACTGACACAGATACTGACACACAGACACTCATACACATACTGACACACAGACACTCATACAGACACGTGGAACTCATACACATACTGACACACAGACACTCATACATATACTGACACACAGACACTCATACACATACTGACACACAGACACTCACATACATACTGACACGTGGAACTCATACACATACTGACACACAGACACTCATACACATACTGACACACATACTGACACACAGACACTCATACACATACTGAAACACAGACACTCATACACATACTGACACACATACTGACACACAGACACTCATACACATACTGACACACAGCCACTCATACACATACTGACACACATACTGACACACAGCCACTCATAATACACATACTGACACACAGCCACTCATACACATACTGACACACATACTGACACACACACTCATACACATTCAGACACTCATACACATACTGACACACAGACACTCATACACATACTGACACACAGACACTCATACACATACTGACACACATACTGACACACAGACACTCATACACATACTGAAACACAGACACTCATACACATACTGACACACATACTGACACACAGACACTCATACACATACTGACACACAGCCACTCATACACATACTGACACACATACTGACACACACACTCATACACATTCAGACACTCATACACATACTGACACACATACTGACACACAGACACTCATACACATACTGACACACATACTGACACACAGACACTCATACACATACTGACACACATACTGACACACACACTCATACGCATACTGACACACAGACACTCATATACATACTGACACAGAGACACTCATACACATACTGACACACATACTGACACAGACACTCATACACATACTGACACACATACTGACACACCGACACTTATACACATACTGACACACAGACACTCATACACATACTGACACACAGACACTCATACACATACTGACACACAGACACTCATATACATACTGACACACAGACACTCATACACATACTGACACACAGACACTCAAATACATACTGACACACATACACTCATATACATACTGACACACATACACTCATATACATACTGACACACAGACACTCATATACATACTGACACTCATATACATACACACATACACTCATATACATACTGACACACAGACACTCATATACATACTGACACACAGACACTCATATACATACTGACACACAGACACTCATATACATACAGACACACAGACACATACACATACTGACACACAGACACAGACACTCATACACATACTGACACACATACTGACACACAGACACTCATACACATACTGACACACATACTGAGACACACACACTCATATACACATACAGACACTCATATACATACTGACACACAGACACTCATACACATACTGACACACATACTGACACACACTGACACTCATACACATACTGACACACAGACACTCATATACATACTGACACAGAGACACTCATACACATACTGACACACATACTGACACACACACACACACTCATACGCATACTGACACTCAGACACTCATATACATACTGACACAGAGACACTCATACACATACTGACACACATACTGACACAGACACTCATACACATACTGACACACATACTGACACACCGACACTTATACACATACTGACACACATACTGACACACAGACACTCATACACATACTGACACACAGACACTCATATACATACTGACACACAGACACTCATACACATACTGACACACAGACACTCAAATACATACTGACACACATACACTCATATACATACTGACACACATACACTCATATACATACTGACACACAGACACTCATATACATACTGACTCAGAGACACTCATATACATACTGACACACAGAGACTCATACACATACAGACACTCATACACATACTGACACACATACTGACACACAGACACTCATACACATAGTGACACACATACTGACACACAGACACTCATACACATACTGACACACAGCCACTCATACACATACTGACACACATACTGACACACACACTCATACACATACTGACACACAGACACTCATATACATACTGACACAGAGACACTCATACACATACTGACACACATACTGACACACACACTCATACACATACTGACACACAGACACTCATATACATACTGACACAGAGACACTCATACACATACTGACACACAAACTGACACACCGACACTTATACACATACTGACACACAGACACTCATATACATACTGACACACAGACACTCATATACATACTGACACACATACTGACACACAGACACTCATATACATACTGACACACAGACACTCATACACATACTGACACACAGACACTCAAATACATACTGACACACATACACTCATATACATACTGACACACAGACACCCATATACATACTGACACACAGACACTCATATACATACTGACACACAGACACTCATATACATACTGACACAGAGACACTCATATACATACTGACACACATACACTCATACACATACTGACACACATACAGACACACATACAGACACACAGACACTCATACACATACTGACACACATACTGACACACAGACACTCATACACATACTGACACACATACTGACACACAGACACTCATACACATACTGACACACATACTGACACACATACTGACACACATACTGACACACAGACACTCATACACATACTGACACACAGACACTCATACACATACTGACACACAGACACTCATATACACACTGATACACAGCCACTCATATACATACTGACACACATACTGACACACATACACTCATACACATACTGACACACATACTGACACACATACACCCCATACACATACTGACACACAGACACTCATATACATACTGACACACATACTGACACACAGACACTCATACACATACTGACACACAGACACTCATACACACACTGATACACAGCCACTCATATACATACTGACACACATACTGACACACATACACTCATACACATACTGACACACATACAGACACACATACAGACACACATACACTCATACACATACTGACACACATACTGACACACAGACACTCATACACATACTGACACACATACTGACACACGGACACTCATACACATACTGACACACATACTGACACACATACACCCCATACACATACTGACACACATACTGACACAGACACTCATACAAATACTGACACACAGACACTCATACACATACTGACACACATACCGACACACAGACACTCATGCACATACTGACACACATACCGACACACAGACACTCATGCACATACTGACACACATACCGACACACAGACACTCATACACATGCTGACACGCATACCGACACACAGACACTCATACATATACTGACACACAGACACTCATACATATACTGACACACAGACACTCATACACATACCGACACACAGACACTCATACACATGCTGACACATATACCGACACACAGACACTCATACACATACTGACACACAGACACTCATGCAAAACAAAAAGTCGTAAAACACAGTGCTGTGAGCTTTAGTGCAAATAGCAAGCAAGGCAGATCGTTTAAATGTAAGTCATGACCTGACAGCTTAAAAGCACTGTTAATCAGTGTGCCTGAGGCAAACAAACATTGCTTGACATTTGATGATATCGATTTTTCATTGACCTGAAAAGGGCCAGGAATGCCAGACTGTAATTTGGCTAGTAGTAGGAGTAGTAGTAGGAGCCATGACAGTTCACTGTTGCGGTGTTCAGGAGTCAGAAATGCAGATGGGGCAACACCACTGATAAGATGCAATGGACATAGTCTCATGTCAGTTGACGTCACATTGAGTGTGTGAACAGGAGTTGTTAGCATCCCCACCTTTTGTTTCATATGGATTGATTTGAGACTGGTTCAGAGACTTAGTTAGATCATTTTCATGCACATTTCAAATTTCATAAATACTGATTCTACCATCACAAAACACCTTAGCTAAATGTAAAATTAGGTAATGAATACTTTCTCATTAAAAAACGTTCATATTAGCTACAGGTTTATAGTTTTTTTTGGTGAGATTAACTCTGACACTTTTTTGACTGAGGATGAAAGAGGGTTCAGTGGACGATGGCACCTTTGTGACATTTTTGAATGTTAGGACAGGATATTGTATGAGTGTTTGCGAGTTATCAGGCAGATCAGTGTAGACGGCTAACTGACATGAGACAATGATGTTATGGAACTTCACATGTCACAAAACAGACTATTTGAGAATGAAATTAAAGAATGAAATGTCTTCATGTCTCAGTTAACTGGTCAATTACCAAAGTTATTGCCAAAACACGTTCACACCATAGTCCACAAAACAACAACAAAAACTACTGTGCTCACAGCCAATATGACATTGCGTGAGATGCATTCATATACACTATGTTTGTGTGTATGCATCTGAGAGGGGACAGGGTTGTCACTCAGTAATCTCTTGAGAGAGAGAGAGAGAGAGAGAGAGAGAGAGAGAGAGAGGCTGGGGCGTTGGCCTCGGAGGGAGCGTGTTTAGGTGGTCAGGTGAGAGGCCGGGGGGGAGGGTGACAACGTGAGAGCGTACTGTACAGTATGTTACAGTACGGTAGTGCTGAAGGGCAGGTCATAGAGGCTCAACTGTTGCTAAGGCAGCAAGCAGTTGAGCCTGGTGAAGGCTGCCTGGAGGGCAGTTAAAGATTAATGATATGAGTCACACAGCTGGCAGCAGCCTCCTTGTTTTCTCTCTCTCTCTCTCTCTCTCTCTCTCTCTCTCTCTCTCTCTCTCTCTCTCTCTCTCTCTCTCTCTCTCTCTCTCTCTCTCTCTCTCTCTCTCTCTCTTTGGCTTACCCTCTCTCCAGCTTTCTCTGTCTTTCCCTCTCTCCACCCCTCTCTCATTTCTCTCTCAGTCTCTGGCTTCCCCTCTCTCTCCAGCTTTCTCTGTCTTTCCCTCTCTCCACCCCTTTCTCATTTCTCTCTGTCTCTTTCTGCCTCTCTCTCTGGTCCAGTGGAGCCGAAGGTCTCCATGGAAACAGGATTCAAACTAGTTCAGTCAGGAACGAGAAGCACAGATGCGGGGTGGTTAAGGAAGAGAGAGATAGAGGATGAATGAAAGAGGAAGAGCCGAGGAGGAAGAGTGAGAGTGTCATAGACAGGAACAAATAGAGGACAAATAATCTGCCTTTTCACTGCAAGGAATCTGCCATCATCATCATCATCATCATCATCATCCTCACTGCCATCGTCATCATCATCATCACTACCATCGTCATCATCATCATCATCACTGCCATTATTATCATCATCATCCTCACTGCCATCATCATCATCATCACTGCCATTATCATCATCATCATCCTTAATACCATCATCATCCTCCTCACTGCCAACCTCATCATCATCATAACCACTACCATCATCATCATCCTCACTGCCATCGTCGTCATCATCATCACTGCCATTATCATGATCCTTAATACCACCATCATCATCATCATCCTCTCTGTCATCGTCATCATCATCATAATCACTACCATCATCATCATCCTCACTACCATCGTCCTCACTACCATATGTCTGTCTGCTTACACACAGGGCATGTTTTGGGACAGTAATAATGAGGCCAGAGAAGACTGTAGGCACAAGAGAAAGAGAGATGGACAGATAGAGGGGTGCGGGGCAGTTAAATAAGGGGAAAGGGAGCTTCTGTTTCCCTCTCTCCTTCCTTCCCTCCTCTCCTCCCCTCTTTCCTTTCCTCTTCTCCCCTCCTCTCCTCTTTCCTCCTCTCTCTCCTATTTCCTCCCCTTCTCTATCTTTCCCTCCCCTCCTCTCCTCTTTCCTCCTCTCCCCTTCCCTCCTCTTCCCCCCCCCTCCTCTATCTTTCCCTGTCCTCCCCTCCTCTCCCCATCCCTCCTTTCCCCTCTTATCCTCTCCTCTCCTCCTCTCAGCAGAGTGAAACAGACCCGCTAGCCCAACATCCAGCAGCCCAGCCTCTGAGGAAGTGTTCAGTGTTCTAGGTTAATTCATGGCATCCGAAAACAGCTGCTTGTCACCGACCTTGGCCAGTGTGCGCCAGGTCCTGCAAGCACAGCTCGTCCCCAATGTGTGTGTGTGTGTGTGTGTTAGCGGCTCGGCGCAGCTCGTACCCAATGTCCTCTGGGACAGATGTTCATGGGGGCCACAGCATCACGCGGATGGCGCAGCGGTCTAAGGCACTGCATCTCAGTGCAAGAGGCGTCACTACAGTCCCTGGTTCAAATCCAGGCTGTATCACATCCGGACGTGATTGGGAGTCCCATAGGGCGGCACACAATTGGCCCAGCGTTGTTCAGGTTTGACCGGGGTAGGCCGTCATTGTAAATAGTAATTAGTTCTTAACTGACTTAAATAAAGGTAAAATTAAAAAGTAAATTAAAAAAGAGCTGACATTCTACTGGTTGCTGGCTGGTGGGTGAAATTGTGACAGTATGAACACTTAGAAAATGACACTAGAACTGTTTAGTGATCCCTCCCAGTCTCTCACAGAGAAACTTCAACAGAAAGTGCAGGATAACTCGTTCCATATGACAAGCCTGGGCTACAGAGCAGAGGGAAGGGAATACAACACTTCCCTAAGTGTGGAAATGACATAGTGTTTGTCAAACAACTACGAGGCTTATGTGGTCAAGAAATGGCAGACCAATCAGACACAATGGATCCTTTGACACCCATTGAACCACATTACACTAAATCCTAATGGCTGAAATCAAGAACATTATATAGTGGTATGAAGAGGCCAGAACTGGTCCCACTTCCCAACTTAGGCCTTTTCCCACTACTGAGCCGAGGCAAGCCAAGCTGAACCAAACTGTACTGAGCTGGCCTGGTTATGCATCCACATTAGTTACTGGAACTGTTCTGAAAAGGACACTGAAAAGATCAGGATAGTGTGAAAAGGGTACATCACACTGGTGTTGCTGAGGGCGAGTTTAGTTGACTCACCCTGAACACAGAATTTGAGCTCCTTTATATCGGTGACGGTACTGGTGGGCATCCTGTCTGGAACCTTCTTGCTCATGCGGCTGTAGTTCCTCCTCTTCTTGGTCTCGCCCCACAGGTTGGAGCCGCCATGCATGCTGGGTATGTTGAGGACGGCGATGCCTTCCAACGACGTGCTGCTGAGGTCCAGGATGATACCATCACACTGAGGGAGAAAGAGAGAGGGGAAGTGATGGAGGATGGTAGAGTGAGGGAGAGAGGGGGAGGGAATGAGAGAAAGAGAGAAATAAATAAATAGAGGAGGAGAGGGAGATAAAGAGAGAGAGAGGGAGAACGAGAGAAAGAGAGAGGGAGAGATAAAGAGAGAGGTAGAAAGAGTGAAAGAGACAGAGGGGAGGGGAGATGAGAGAGAGAGATCATGAACAAATACTTGAAACAATGGCTGAGACAGAACTGTGGACCCTAATAGATAGCCTAGAGTATCTTCAAGGAGGCTTCGCAGCGCTGCTACTTGATAATTACAGGCGCAGCGGTCTAAGGCACTGCATCTCAGTGCTAGAGGCGTCACTATAGACAACCTGGTTCGAATCCAGGCTGTATCCCAACCGGCCGTGATTGGGAGTCCCATAAGGCGGCGCACAATTGGCCCAGCGTTGTCCGGGTTTGGCCGGTTTAGGCCGTCATTGTAAATAAGAATTTGATCTTAATTGACTACCTAGTTCAATTTAAAAAACAGTGTCAAAAAGGGCTCCTCTTCAAAAGGTACTTAAAGATAATTGTCTTTTCTGCACATCCATTCAAGGCAAGAACTATAGCGATTACATCCTTGTGTTTTCATTGAAGCTATGCTAATGAATGGTGTCACCTGACAGTATGTTTCATGTGAACCACAGACAGTATAAGGCTATCTGATACAGATTGAAAATCAAAGGGGCCTTCCACTGTGATGGAGAATAATAGAATATTGTTTATAACAGTATCCATGTGTGGATATTAGGAGGAGCAATGGTATACAATGAATCAATTTTACAGTAGCATCAGAGTGCATGTTTGTATCAATACATTACATAATGTTGCCTTTGAGCGTTCTACCAGACTGTGTGTCAAAATTCTAGAAGAAAACAACCTCTGTGTCCCAGCTAGTGATTAACTATAAAATGTACACATTCTTTGTGTACACTTCGACATTGTTGGTCCAAGTGTGTACTTTTCCATAAAGTCCCTATCAACAAACGTGTTCAAATAAGCTAATGTAGAAACAGAAAAAGAAAACACATTCACAATATTCATGGACCACCCTCGGTGAAAGCAAATGATGTTTGAATGTACCTCAACCCACAAGTGCTGTCAGAGCAAAGAAATATTTAGGTTTGAGTGCCCATGAAAAACAGTTTCAGGAACACACACAGAATATGACTCACACATACTCTCACGCACATACGAACGCACGCACACACACACACACACACACACGCACACACGCACACACACAGTCTAGAAAGTGCTTTCATTGTCAGTCTACTCTGTGAAGCTTTTAATAGCCCAGTTTAATTACATCTTGCAGGGCGATATAACTTCAGTGGTGAATCCTGCTACACCACATTTCACCACCCATCACTCTGTTCTCTGCTTCAAGGCATTAAACCGGGGATTTGACTGCTTGGCAGACTGTCTCTCTGTCTGTCTGTCGGGTCTGTCTGTGTGTGTGTCTGTTACACACTGAAAATAGTGGAGGCTCCTCAGTGAATTTCATAAAAATAAAAAGTGAAACATTAAAGGTATCCTTTTTGAATGCAACTATACTAAATATATTCACGTCACCAAATAATTGATTAAAACACACCGTTTTGGAATTAAGGTCTACAGTAGCCTCACAGCACTCTGTAGGGTAGCACCAAGGTGTAGCCGGAGGACAGCTAGCTTCCGTCCTCCTCTGGGTACATTAACTTCAATGCAAAACCTAGGAGGCTCATGGTTCACATCCCCTTCCATAGACTTATATAGTAATTTTGACAACTTCCAGAGGATGTCCTCCAACCTATCAGAGCTCTTGCAGCATGAACTGACATGTTGCCTACCCAATCAAAAGATCAGAAAATTAATCTAATACTAAAAGTGTAAGCTACAGCTAGTTATCACTGCAGTGCATAAAATGTGGTGAGTAGTTGACTCAAAGAGAGAGAAAGACAATAGTTGAACAGTTTTGAACAAATTAATTTATTCCAAAATTAAGGAGAAGCGAGAGAGAGAGAGAGCTAGCTATATTTGGTTGTATTGTTTTTGCCTACTCAAACATCTGGCTCAAACAGAGAGGGATGCTATGTTAGCTAGCAGGCTATCCAACACCGGAACTCTTCCAATTCAAGGTAATCTTTTGATTTTTATTAATTTATTGCCACTGGGGCCCGCCGGTGTAATTGCTAAACTACTTTCTGACTGTACACGGTACTTGTGTTAGTTCTAGTAGATACAGTATGTTGACTGTGACGTGACAACGATGTAGGCTGTGTGTAGTGGTTAGCGGTCATTATATGAACATTTTTTCACCTGGTCACAAACAGCTGATGTGTTGTGCACTGAAGTCCACAAGCGAAGGAAAAAAGTGAGAGGAGGAGGGCGTGTAGATAGTTGCGAGAAGGATCAGGCTGTTTTTATGTGGCTGCTATGAAAGTGAACTGTGTTTGCGTGTGATCAGGGGTGTATAGATGCAGTGTGCAAGGCGGTATTGAATGTGTCACTGTCTGTCACCTTGATTACAAAACATTATATCGACCTGTGCACCTACTTTGTAGCAACCTCATGATGGGTACAGGGAATATTTGAGTATAATGTAGTAGCCTAAACCTATAGATGTTACATTAAGCTGGGTGAATGGAATATGAATGACAGTCATCCAATTTGCTGCAATAGAAATAAGGCCATGCTCACAAAAACAGGATCATCCTCCCTAATCTTACTTGTCAGGACCCGGTTACGAACCCACGTCTCCGGAGTGAGAAACAGTCACTTAACCAACTGAGCCACAAATAGTCGGCAGAACCCAGAAGATGAGGCAGACACAGCAGTACTTGAGACGGTGTATTTAATGAAGTAAAAAGTGAAGTTCTTCAGGAAAACATGTAACTCCACAACCTCAAAAGGAATCCTACAAGAACAAAGGTAATCCTCCAAGACAAAAAAGGTAAATCCACAAGGTGGAAGGTAAAGCACAAAAAGCCTCAAAAGATACTAAAAAAACAAACAAACAAGAACAAAAAATAGAATTCCACAAGAGAGTCCACCGGGATCAACAAGAGTTCTCAGAGTACTAGGGCTGGGTGCTAACATACAAACACAGAGCAAAGAACAGAGGAAAACAAAGGGTTTAAATACAATCATGGGAAACGAGGCACAGGTGCAAATAATAATGGGGATCAAGGGAAAACAAAAGTTCAAAAGGCACAATGGGGGCATCTAGTGACCAAAAACCGGAACAACCCTGGCCAAATCCTGACAGAATCCCCCCTAGGAACGGCTCCTGACGTTCCTACCAGCTCTCTCAGGGTGAAGGGCCCTGAACTGACGAATGAGGTCAGGGTCCAGTATGTCTTTGGCAGGAACCCAGGAGCGCTCCTCGGGGCCGTAGCCTTCCCAGTCCACCAGATACTGCCAGGACCGCTGCACCCGGCGGAAATCCAGTATCCGATGGACGGTATAAGCCGGCTGGCCTCCAATGACACGAGGCGGAGGGGGAGGTCTGTCTGCCGGGACAAGGGGAGAAAAAACAACAGGTTTTAATAAGGAAATGTGAAACGTGGGATTAATCTTAAGGGATCTGGGTAAGTGTAGGCGATAAGAAACTGGGTTAACTCTCCTGGCAACCTTAAAGGGACCGATGTATTTTTGAGACAGCTTGCGAGACTCCACCCGTAGTGGTAAGTCTCTTGTGGAGAGCCAGACTCTCTGGCCGGGGCGCAGGGTAGGCCCGGGACGGCGACGTCTGTTGGCTTGTTGTTGGTACCTCTGTGAGGAACGCATAAGATTAAGACGGGTCTTCCTCCACATAAGCCGACAGCGTCTGACGAACTTCAAGGCTGAAGGCACTCTGACTTCTGCCTCCTGGTCCGGGAACAATGGAGGGGCATAGCCAAACTGACACTCGTGCGGGGACATACCAGTGGAGGAGGAGCGCAAGGTGTTGTGCGCGTATTCGGCCCAAACAATGAAGGACGACCATGTGGACGGGTTGTTACGAGTCATACATCGGAGGGTGGTTTCCAGCTCTTGATTCATCCTCTCAGTTTGGCCGTTGGACTCCGGATGGTACCCTGAAGATAGACTGGCAGAAGCCCCCATGAGTTGGCAGAAGGCCTTCCAAAACCTAGAGGCGAACTGGGGACCTCTGTCAGAAACCATATCTTGAGGAATGCCGAAGACTCGGAACACATGATTAATTACCAACTCAGCCGTTTCCTTGGCAGAAGGTAACTTAGTCAGAGGGACGAACCTGGCCGCCTTAGAAAACCTGTCGATAATGACTAGGATAGTAGTATTGCCATGGGATGGAGGAAGGCCAGTAATGAAGTCCAACGAGATATGGGACCAGGGTCTGTGGGGAACAGGTAAAGGGTGAAGGAGTCCTTGCGGGCGGAGGTGAGAAGATTTGCCCTGGCAGCACACAGGGCAGGCATTGACGAAAGTGGCAACGTCTTCTCTTATGGTAGGCCACCAGAACTTACGCTGGATGAACTCCAAGGTGCGACCTACGCCCGGGTGACAGGTGAGGCGAGAGGAGTGCCCCCACAGAAGGACCTGAGTCCTCACTGCCTTGGGGACAAACAACCGATTGGCAGGACCTCCTTTCGGGTCCGGTTCAATAGCTTGAGCTCGTCTCACGGTATCCTCAACTTGCCACGAGATCGGAGCCACGATCTTAGCAGCAGGAAGGACAGGCATCACCATGTCATCTCGAATGGCAGGAGCGTAGACTCGGGACAGGGCATCCGGTTTGAGATTCTTCGACCCGGGCCGATAGGTGAAGATAAACTGGAATCGATTGAAGAAAAGAGACCATCTAGCTTGTCTTCGCCTGCTGGATATACTCCAGATTTTTGTGGTCCGTAAGCACTTGAAACGGGTGAGAAGCCCCCTCGAGCCAGTGTCTCCATTCCTTCAATGCCATCTTAACCGCTAGGAGTTCACGATCCCCCACATCGTAGTTCCTCTCAGCCGGGGTAAGCCGGTGTGAGAAGAAAGCGCACGGATGAAGCTTCTTGTCTTCACCCCTCTGAGACAGGACAGCTCCAACACCAACCTCTGAGGCGTCTACCTCCACCACAAACGGTTCATCCGTAGTCGGTAGTATCAGGATGGGAGCAGAGAGGATGCGCTGCTTGAGTCCTTGGAAGGCCGTCTCAGCTTCTCTTCCCCACAAAAACCTTGCATTGCCACCCTTGGTTAAAGCTGAGAGAGGGGCTGCCACCAAGCTGAAGTTCTTGATGAACTTGCGGTAAAAGTTAGTGAAGCCCAGGAAACGCTGAACTTCCTTAACGGATTTGGGGGTGGGCCAATCCGCTACCGCCCCTACCTTCCTGGGGTCCATTTGAACTCGACCGGGTTCCACTACATATCCCAGGAATTGTACTCGGGATGAATGGAATTCACATTTTTCCGGCTTAACGTACAGATGGCTGTCTTGGAGGCGTTTGAGTACTTGTCTGACATGCTTAGTGTGTTCTTGAAGAGAGCTCGAAAAGATGAGGATGTCATCCAAGTAAACGAACACAAATATGTTAAGCATATCCCTAAGCACATCGTTTATGAGCGCTTGGAACACCGCTGGGGCGTTGGTCAGGCCGAAGGGTATCACCAAGTATTCATAGTGACCAGTAGGCGTGTTGAAAGCGGTCTTCCACTCGTCACCAGGTCACCAGGTCCGCACAAGATGGTATGCGTTCCGCAGGTCAAGCTTAGTGAAAACAACTGCTTCCTGGAGCAGCTCGAAGGCTGTGGCCATAAGGGGTAGCGGGTAACGGTTACGGACGGTTATGGCATTGAGTCCCCGGTAGTCGATGCAAGGACGTAATCCACCGTCTTTCTTGGCCACAAAGAAAAACCCTGCTCCTGCCGGGGAGGTGGATGGACGCATGAGGCCTGCTTCCAGAGCGTCCTTGATGTAGGTATCCATAGCAGCTCGTTCGGGTGTAGATAGGGAAAAGATCCGACCCCTGGGAGGGCAAGTTCCCGGAAACAGTTCGATGGGGCAATCATAAGGTCTATGGGGTGGTAGCATGGTGGCCCTCTGTTTGCTAAATACCAGTTTGAGGTCATGGTAACACTCGGGAACTCGGGTCAGGTCGATGGATTCTAAAGACTCGGGAGTAGAACTCGGGGAATTCGGGAAAATACAAGTAGCTTGGCACGTAGGACCCCACTGTTTGATAGTGCCCACAGACCAGTCGATGTGAGGGTTATGGCTGTGAAGCCAGGGGTATCCAAGGACGAGAGGGAACTCGGAACAGGAGATCAAATGAAAGTTCATCAATTCCTGGTGTTGTGAAACTGAAAGTCGCAAGGAGGTAGTGACATGAGTGACAAGTCCAGATCCCAAAGGGCTTGCATCCAATGTAGTAACCCTCATGAGGTCACTTAGAGGTTCAGAGGGAACGCCATTCTCCTTCGCCCAGACACCATCCATGAAGTTACCTGCGGCTCCAGAGTCTACCAAGGCTTGAAGGTGAAGCTTGTGGTTGTCCCAGGAAAGGGTGACTGGAATGAGCAGACAGGAGTTGGACGGATGGGAGGAGGTTATGTTTCCCGTTACAGTTCCCCCCGGTCTGTACGGGACAGAGCGTTTCCCTGGAGCCCGGGACACGTGGAACGGAAATGGCCCGGTTTGCAGCAAAATATAGACAGCGTCGCTCCCTCATCCGGCGGTCTCTCTCAGCCTGGGAGATGCGTCCAATCTGCATGGGTTCCGGTGGAGCCAGCGAGGATAAAGGTGGGGACTCGGAGCTGGGACTGATAGGGGCTAGAGGTCTACGGTTGAGTTCTCTCTCTCTCAGACGCTGGTCAATGCGTGAGGCCAACTTGATCAGGGACTCGAGATTGTCCGGTGGTTCCCGAGTGGCCAGTTCATCTTGGATAGTGTCGGAAAGGCCTTTCAGAAAGCACACCGTGAGTGCCTCGTTGTTCCAGCCACTCACTGCTGCCACCGTGCGGAACTGGATGGCATAGTCCGTCACGCTGCGCCGACCTTGGTGGAGATTCAGGAGCTGTTTGGCTGAGTCAGGACCACTGCTTGGGCCTTGAAAACACTCATTTGAATTCCTCAGCAAAGGCAGAGTAGCTGGCACAGCAGGAACTATGGGCATCTCACACAGCAGTAGCCCAGACCAGGGCTTTTTCCGACAGCAGGGTGATGTGATGATATATGCGATCTTAGACCGGTCGGTGGGGAACGACGAGGGTTGCAGCTCGAAGGAGAGAGAACATTGGGTGAGAAACCCTTTAC